>NC_133342.1:28626656-28726656 GCF_030506205.2 Paramisgurnus dabryanus | reverse complement strand
CCTGGTTTAGATTGTATTTAACTAACCGCTATCACTTATGTTTATGTAAATGAGGAAAAGTCAAGTCACTCTCAGGTTAAATATGGTGCACCGCAGGGATCCGTTCTAGGCCCTTTCCTTTTCTCGCTATATGTTACCTCTAGGGAACATTATCAAGTAACATAACATAAGTTTTCACTGCTATGCAGATGATACCCATTGAAACCCATCAGTTTTCTAAGCTAACAGACTCTATTAGCGAAATCAGTGACTGGGTGGCAAATAACTCCCTTATGCTAAACTCCAATAAGACAGAGATACTTATTCTTTAACTGAATTGCTTTAAACAAAATATCGCCGATTACAAGTTGCCCATAGACTGCTGCACTGTTGTACCATCATCCACAGTGAAGATCCTAGGTGTGATGTTTGACAGCAATCTATCTTTCATCTTAGAAATATCTCAAAAACACGCCAAATGCTGTCTGCATCTAATGCAGGGAAGCTTATCCACACTTTTTTAACCTCAAGACTAGACTATTGTAACTCATACTTCGGGGGTGTCATGCAAATCAATTAAACAAGCTTTAGCTGGTTGAAAATGCCGCTGCAAAATTTCTTACTCAATCCAAGAAGTATGATCACATAAGCCCAATTTTGTCATCCTTACATTGGCTACCAGTTAAATATCGCATACATCTTAAAATGTAGCTAATCATCAATAAAGCTTTAAATAGCCTAACACCTTTGTATCTTCAAAAATTACTATCAGAATACAATTTCTTAAGACGTTTTTCCCACTATAATTTTTTTTCTCCTAGGAATTTTCTTCAACCCTTAGGGAGTCGGCTGACATTGGCTTAACTTAAAACTCTCTTCTATACCTTACATTATGACTCCACTCGCTAGTATGCTTTAATTTTAGTCACTGTACTTTCCCACTTTTGTTGTCATCTGATTTTTCTATGTTTTTCCTGCTTTTATTAATGTAAAGCTGCTTTGAAACAATTAAACAATTGTGAAAAGCGCTATATAAATACAATTTAATTTAATTTAATAATTAGTCTGTTGGTAAATCAGTAATTTCAAATGTTGTAAGCCTTCCTTTAAAACAGTAATATAGTCCTATAACCAACTACAAACCTCCAATTTGTACAAACGCAAGTCATGAATATGTGGGAAGTTTTTTTTTAAGCACATTGAATGAAATCAACAGAAGCAGGCTTCATAATAAAATCTTGCACATAATTTTAGAGGTTTAACTTCTAACAATACTAAGACAGATTATCATATAAATAGCTTGTTATCAAGTCAATAACACCTTATTATGTCCATGTCTTGAAAAAAATGTTTGGAACATATTCTTATACAAAATCAGATGTAGGCCTATTATAAAATATTGTAGCACTATAATTGTGTTTTAAAGAATATAGGAGCTATTAGCCAAATGGCTAATACCCAAAACAGATTTTATATTCACAATGTGCTATTCTCATCTCAAATTAGGTCATATGTCCCTTCTAATTTTAATAATACATGTTTTCTGATGTTCTTTGTCCTGTGGAAATTTGCGAAATTGTGTATTTTCTATGTATTGATGGCTAAATGACAAGCATCCCGATACAAAACAATAGCTTTAAAAAGCATGCCCTCGACTTCTGTCCCTCAATCAACATGGCGGCAGGCTGAATAAGGTCCATTGTGTCAAGGTAGCATAATTTTATAATGGCTGTCCGTGTAGGGACATGTTGTTGAACCCGGTCCCAATTTATTCTGTCTCTTTTCACAGCATTGATTTAAAAAACTTGTCACAATAACATAATAAAACTAATGTAATTTTATAGATTAAGAACTATTTTAATAGACAGGTATTAGTCTCCCATTTTTTTTTATAAAATCTACATTTTATTTAGTCTGTGCTCTTAGTAGAGGTCTTCACTGGTCAACTTAGATCTGAAAACCCGAGGTCTGACCCGAAAAGTTTAATGTGCACCTTGACACAGGTCGGGTATAAAATTAGTTTGCCGAATGGACCCGAGAAGACCCGAACTGTGTGCATCGAGCCCTTTTCCATCCCAAGAGTAAATCTATCTTGTCCTGTTATGTAATTTCGTCCTAGCCGAAAGGGTTGAAAGTAACATTGTGCAACTTATGTTCAAAGTGAAATGATACTGAAGTATTTTTACATTTGTACAAAATAACACCTGGCATTGATAGACATATGCTTTCTCCTGCACTTAGGATCATAAAATAGCAGAAAGGAAAAATAAATATTTTACTGCAACTCGATTCTGGTGAGAAGTGACCTCTCATTATTTTCCATACTAGGCCATCTCCTGTTTAGCTTCAGTAATTGAGGGTACACTGATGTGTGTGGCAAACACAAACACACACACACATAAAAAGTCTTTTCTACAGCAGACTTTAAATGGAAGAGTCACTGGTGGTGGGATGCACCACTATAGAAAACATCCAGTATTTATGGGCACATATATATGCACATAAGAGAATGATCATACTAACTGCGAAGTAATGGCCCACTAGTCCTCTTATTATTCATGGCAGTCTTCATATTGCTTATTGGATTGAAGAGCTGTGTGATAGAGAACAAATCCAATATTGAAATGTCAGCGGCTTGATATAATCTATGTACTGCTACGTTTCCGTGCAGAATTGTGCATTTATGAGAAAAATGTTTTCCAACACGTTCAGACTTGATTGGGTTGAGATGTCTTTACACCTTATGTTCATCAAATCGTGCCAGTTTATTTATGTCACATTCACTGAGTGTGAACTCCCCCTCTGGAAGAAATGAAACCAAGCCAAACACGCTCCCAAGTAAAAATGCAGTCATTGACTTTGGGTCCAGATCTCACATAAGCAATGCTTTTCTGTATTTCAAATTGCTTGGAAAAAGTCACTCAGTTGGCGAACAACATGCTTATTTTTTACTGGCAGCTTTATAAATGCCAGACAATTAACACTGTTCTGGATCATTAATGCTTTATTTACTTAACAATTTAAAAGGGAGCAAAATAATTATGGTATATTTAATGCGCATCTTAACATAACCAGTGCTATGGTTCTGATGATGATATATGACGTATAGCGTTCTGAGTCAGTGCTGAATATCGTAGGTGGATTTGTATGTTCCTCTTTGCGATATCAAAGGTCCTGAAACAAGTGTTTATTTGCAACATGTGCTGTACTTAAAGTCAAGAAAAATAGCATCTTAATGTTTAAGTTATATTAGTGTATTATAAAACATGTTATCCACCTCATTCTCTCACGGCAAATCACAAAAGCGAAGGTTTGGAATAAATTGGATAACCTTGATAGTGGCAAGCGGTTTTTTTTCATCTTTTGTTTCCACCTAGATAAAGAATGCATCACTTTTTAATCATGTCTAAAGACCAATATATCTGAAAGAGATGAAATTCAATTAGTACAAGCTATTTCACCACCTCCTTTGAAAGGAACTTGGTTGTTAGGCAACACCAAGGACATTTCATTCTCTCAGTAAACGCAATGACTTCCAACCGATTCAGCAAATAAAAAAGTGTCTGTGTCATGGTGGCAGAATGTCTCCTTTTAGACAAAAGAAGAGGCATTCATACGCCGCATGACATCTTTTACTTGTTCCACCTGAAGCATCCGCAGAGAACACTTTTCAAGTGGAGTCTTTTAGAAAAAAAATCAATTATGTCAATAAAAAACTAAAAGCAGAAGCTCTCAAATGAAAGAAAAAAATCTGATATGTCAAGTAAGAACTATAAAGCAGTTTAAAATGCGATTTCTCACCTTAAAAGATTTGCAGATCGAAAAACACTAAATTATAAAATACAAGCCAAACTTTGGGCAACTTTAAATATAAAGTGATAAAGTTGTAGGGCAAGGAGGACAAATTCAAGCATAAAGTCCGGTTTAGACCGCCAGCGACTTTGACGTTATATCTCATGCGTTCTTCGTTCTGGTTGCCTTAGTAACGCTTATGAAAATAACTACGGCTAGGATATTGTTCCATGTCACCATGAACCTGACATCCCATCAGTTTTATGCTTCTGTATATAGAAATTGCAAAATATATGATGCATCATAGCAATATGTGCATTTTCGCAATTGTAGCATTGTTGCACCAAGAGTTTGGTGCTTTCTGCATAAACACGTACACAAATATTTGCCATGCATGCAACACAAAATCTCAAACACATGTGTCCACGAATTGTTTTTTTAATATTGTCCATGTACCTGGTTGGAGACCTATCACATAAAACAGGAAATTACACAAGGATGAATTTCTCATACATCTTGTGGAAACTCGGCAGGAGTTGGCATATTGGTCACGCCCCCATCTTTGTACTTATCGCCACTAATGCCATAGAAAGTTTCGAGCGCTCAATGAAAACAAATGAGTTCTGGTCAGTCTATCGTTGTGAATCGGGTGTAATAAAATACGACACGGGCTCTTGCCTTGACAGCCTATAAATACAATATAGACAAATGTCAAGTAAGCTCTCTTTATCTCTGATGATTCTTATACACTGTCAGTGATCAAAATATGTACCCCAGGGCTGTACCCTTTCAAAAAATATAGCATTGCATCTAAAGAGTAAATGTGAGTACATCTCAAAGGGACATATTGGTAGCAATTGGTACATATTTGTAGTACATATTAGGACCTTTATAAAGGTAACAGACCATTTATTCGGGCAGAGTACAAAGTCTTAGCTATGAAAGGTACATTGAAACGCAGTCGATGCAAAGCATGTGCCATGCCAATCATTTTTGCATTTAAAGGGCACAGGGATTTACCTTTAATTTCCTGCCAATGCAATAACAGCGTTCAACATGTTGATGAGGATCTGTTTGCTTCAGCTCAGATGTATCATACGGTGTTGTGAATGTCTGGAGCAGGGATACGTCCGTCTTATTTATTATGCTAATGTTTGACAAGTCTCCTTTGTAATTACTTTAAAGTCTTAGGAGTGGGCCTATGTAGTGGGTTACTGCAGTACATTGTGAGTCAGGGGAAAAGGAGACAGTGGGTGGATAAAGAGATGATTTTGATCATGCCATTTATTTTTTGCTGTCTTCCCCTGTCCATGTGCACGAAGTGAAACTAGATCCCGCATCCTTGTAAAACAGCTCATACGCACAGTTTTTATGTGCACTAACTATTGCACCACACTATAGAAAAACAAATTAAAGATGACACATACCAGAAGATACAATTAGGACTCAACTAAATTGGTTAAGTTGTGCTGTGCACAAATTCTCTAGCGTGTCAACTTTAATTTGCTTTGCAAATAGGATGACCGTAAGGTTCAGTCACAATTTTAAATCTTAAAACTGAAAACCACAAATGGGGCTGATAGGTCAAGTTAGCAACGCCGGCAGTATCATGATAATGCTTTTTAGACAAGCTGTCTGTCCAAGAGAACTTAAAGGTGCCAAAGAGTGCATTGATACCATATGTAACATACCTTCTATGTAGATATCAGAGAACAATGTGACTTTATTTAGTGCAAAAAAAATTCCATAGACGGTTTAACATGTCCATTGACAACCTGAGGAAGGGCCAAGAATTAAAGGGCCGATTGAAAGGGCCAAGAATAATTATTTTGAGCTCTGCTCTGATTGGCTGTTCTCAGAGCGGCTCATTCAAGTAGCTCTGTGTGTGTGCCTGCAGACAAAGATCCAGATTTTGATAGGTAATTCATTATTTGGAGATTGGAAATTGACGTTTCTGAGTGATGTTTTTTCGGTTTGGACCTGCAAAAATGTAACTGTAATGTCAATGGTAGAACTTTAGTAAAAAAAAAAATAATATATATATTTTATTTATTTATTTATTTATTATTACAATACAACTTAAATATAATGGATTAAAAAAGCGATCGTCCCCTAAAAGACAAAACTACAACATTGCTTTCCCAAATCCCGATCCACCCGGTCCGAGTGACTGACGCATATATATGTAAATCTTTATTTAAAATGAGTTCTACATAAAATGTTACTATATAAACACTGTAAAAAAATTCCGTAGAAATTACAATGTTATTGCAGCTGGGTTGGCGGTAATTTACCGTAGATTTACATTTATGTTATTTACTGGCAAGAGTTTGTTCAAAGTTAAATAAATTTTAAATATTAACAAGTCTTTATCTTTACAGAATAAAACTATACAATAACAGCCTCATGCAAAGCATTCTGGGAACCAGAAATCATCATCAACCTTTTTCAGTTTTTTTGCTTCAGATTTTGTTTCCCAGAATGTTTTGCTTGATGCTGTTTTTTTAGTTTTACTCTGTAAAGACAAAGACTTGTAAATGTTAAATGTTCATTTAACTTTGAACAAAATGTTGCCAGTAAAAAACATAAATTTAAATCTACGGTAAGTTACCGGCAACCCAGCTGCAATTTTTACGGAATTTTTTTACAGTGAAGGTAAATCTTTGTTTAAAATTCCACATAAAATGTTGTTGTTATGTTTAACATGTCATAAAGTAGGACATTGCTGCCATGCCATATACTGAAACCAACCACTTTCAAAATTAATTTTGAAAATGTAACTACTGTATCCTAGAGAAGCGCTCAATGAGTTTTGTACATGAATACCAGATGTTATTATTCTTGCTGTTTGTGTGTTTAAGCTAGAATGTGGTTTGGGTGTTGTCATATTTTTATAGTTTCAATATCATCAGCTTTTTAATAATAAAATATAGATATAAAAACATTTAATATTGTATCTATAATATGTTGTGTGTGATTCCAGGGGCACCATGTGAAATCTTGCGTAGGGCAGCAAATTGGCCTGGGCCGGCCCTGGCTAGCATATAACATTAATTAGCATATAACGCTGACCTAGCAGTCACAACTTTGTTTTTAGCATTTTAACAACATTGTACTTAATTTAATGTGTAGTTTAACTCATTCCCCACCAGCCTTTAAAAAAAAGTTGTTTTTTACAAAATGCCTTCCAGGAAAATTTTCTTCTATAAATATATTTAAAGAATATATCAAATGAAAAAACAGACCCTCTGCTTTCAAAAAACAAACAAAACAGGGTAAAAAGTTTCATTTGTTCTCTTTTTATAATGTCTTAAATATGGGTAGGTTTCTACAAAAATACAAAATTTTGTGCAAAAAAGCTAAAATAATTGCATTTTTGTAAAGGAATTTTGTTACAGATCAGATTTACAACGAAGATTTTGAAAATGGAGTAAATCTGTTTTTTATAAATTGAGTAAGAGCGCCATCAAGTGAATATTAGCAAAATTACAGATTACCGTAAAAACTCGCCAGGAAAGCGTCATTTGCAGGGAAATATTTTCTCTTAATTGACGAGATAAGTCGTCAATGGAGGGAAAGAGTTATATTGGGTGCTTGACTGTAATGTCACAGTTGGTGTTATGTTGAGGTTGGCCTGTTTTCTAGCGGTCTTCTGCATGCACAAGGTTTACATAAGAAGAAGGAAACAATCGTGTTTGATGCTCACAATATGTTATTACCATGTGCAGAACTACTATTGTTCATCCATGTCTAGGTAAATATAGTTTAACATTCTAGGCACCTTTGATATTTGAGCAATTAAGATGACAGGCACATTTCAAATATTCACACTTCAGGTCTTCCACACAGAGAGGAATATAAAAGGGGAGAAAGCAGATCATACATAAACATACAAATGTGACCTTTCAAATTCATTCCACCTCGTAAAATAAGAAAAATTCATGTACTGATTAAATTTATGTTTATTCCCTATTTATAAAATGACAATATAAATCAACCAATAAGCATCTTTCTATAATAAATATATCTCAAAATGTAGATCTATACTTTCTTCTAAACCTTTACAACTTTGAATTTTAGTAATTAAAAAAAAGTTCCCACTTTTAGCGTCTGATGAAATGGCGGCATAATGAATTGAGACAACCCAGTCTTGTATCATGTCATATGTCTGGTTGTCAATCTGGTTATATTCATGTATAATGAGCAACTACATGGGATTCTCATTGTAAGACTCATGGTACCAAAACATGAATCAGCATGGCAGATGGACAAATAACCCACACAACACAGAAAACGGCAGATATTAAACAGCTTCCATAACATGCTTGCCAGAATAGTTTTCTTTCCGTCCGATGCTTTCTCCAAATGTCTAAAACAATACATAAAACTGTTAATAATGAGCGTAAAGCATGCCTTTGTACTACAACACTATTTTAAATATTAAAGATCTATATGATACAATTAGCTTCTTTCTATTCATTATTTCTTTGTGGAGGGGCTGGGATATCAAAAAGCCAAATGTTGAAAGTATGGCCATGACCACCAAAGCTTACGAATGAAAGTTTGGAATAAACATTGCCATACACACGACAAATTTACTAGCAAACCGTGCTTATGTAAAACATACCGATGGATGTATTTACCATTGGCTTCTGAACAACAACATTTTTGTGAAAACATCTTATGAAGCACACAGTTTGCCCGGCATAATTCAAAGTAAAACGAGCCCAGCTGGGCAGATAGCTGACTAATCTGGCAACACCGTACAACAGGGAGATCATTGGACTGCTTTATAAACTACTTCACAGTTAGAAAACAAGACCTCCATTAAAACACCTCTTAAACTGAGGACAAACTATGCAAGAAAATCATCATTGATCATAATTACAAACATGAGGCACTCCAATATTGTTATTTGAAACCTTGCACATATCCATTCAAATAACAAAACTCCCTCAGGGCTGAAGGAAATAACTATGCTGCTTCATAAATACTGAGCATCAGTATCAGAACTGGTCTTCAATATGTATGAACTCAAAAGATAAATGAGGATAACATTACAGCTCATTAAGCTGAAATGACCTGCCATATCTTCTAAATATTCAGTGAGCTGTATTCAATCTGTCAGTTGTCCAGCTTGTATTAACCACATGAAAATGTCCCTTGCCAACATGCAGTTTGTTTATCTGAGGTGAACTAAACTTAATAAGTTCCTATTTAATCTAGAGCTTAATCAAAAATTACTCATTCAAATAGCTTTGTGTCTGTGTGTACACAACAGATTTAAATCACTATGGCATTTTTGGATGAAACTGATCAAATTTGCCTGCCATGTGAAGACTCAATTTTGGAAGAATCTAAAACAAGGTCGGCGCACCGAAGCTCCAAAGTATCTTGGACTCTCACATAACGTGTGATGTTTGAAGCACGCAAGCTCTTCCTAAGACTCATTCTTAGCACCACTTTTATTTCATTTGCACTGCTTTTAAATTTGTTCATTTTGAAGATACGCTTTGGATTCACTGGTATGTTAGGTAGAGTTTCAAAGGAAAAAGAAAAGAATATGAAATAAATATTGGGACAGAAAGTGATGCATTAATATTATACATTTCCACCAATACAGCACACATACAGTAGGTATATATATAGGATATATATTGGTCCTCTACTACAGAGGTATCTCTGAAAGAGTGCACACATCAGAGTTCTTGCTCTAGCCAGAGTAACTATAGTAAGCATAAAGTAATAATTTATATTCTGAGTTATATTAAGATTGGAAATGGTGTTAGATTTTGTGGGAAAGTTCAGATTTATGTCCATAAATATCAAAAGATTCTGCTATTATATGTGTGGGAAAAAGTCTTGGTTACATTTGTAACCACTGTTCTCTGATGGAGGGAACAAGATGTTGTGTCGATGAAGTGACACTAGGGTTTCGACCTTGGGAGACCAATCGCTTTGATTCTCTCTGAAAAGGGCCAATGAAAATTGGCTAATGAAATGCGAATGGAATTTGTATACCGGGAAAATCTGGGTATTAAAGGGTGGCCGATATGTCATTCATTCAAAATTAGTGCTGAGGAGCCGACCTAAGATCAGCCGGTCAGCGGGAGGTCAGCGCTGTGGCAGAAGGCACACAACTTCTTAATCCCTCCATTAGGGAACTGACTTTACAGACGTAACCAAGACATTCCCCTTCTGTCACTCACTCAAAGTTGTATCATAAGTGACACTAAGGGAACCTATGTTAAATGCTGCAAGCTGACCAACTTATCACAAAGAGAAGCAACAAGCATTGCATGCCAGAGAACTTTGCATAGGTTAATAACCATCCAGTGCATGGGGAAGTGAACCGTACCAAAGAAACGGGAAAAAAAGGCTTCCACAGACGCATGGCTTAAGGTGCCAGCCTGACAATGGGAAGTCTCTAAAAGACATGCGGAGAACACAACCTACCACCGGGAGGTACAAGTGTAAAAAAATTGTAAACTTAATATAAGGCCGGAGCTACATACTTGAAAGTACCACAGTTCAGGGGCGAGGGTATAAACCCCGCCCAGGGAATTCATGGAAAAACAGGTCTACCTAAGCCTCGCCGAACCGTTCCTATATCAGCTAAACAACGTAGGGGTGGAGCAGCCATTCCCCGCAACACGTAACCTGCCATTAGAGCGCATCCACTGCACAGTTGAGGTCGCCGGGAAGTTCTTGACGTGCCACCAAAGAGGCGGCCTTGAGAGATAGGGGCGTCGAAAAAGCGTCCTTTCTCAGCATCCTTCATCCCAGGAAGGTTATGCCATAGGTGGCGTTGCTGGACCACCATCGTGGACATCACACGACCCAGAGTGCACGTAGTGACTTTAAGTCGGTTGTTGTATGCAGTTCCTGCATCTGCTCTGGATCGTACCCACCCTCGTCCAAATTTTTTAATACCTTGGACTTATGTACCTGCAGGATGGCCATGGCCTGGAGGGTGAAAGCAGCATGCCCTGTGGCAGTGTAAGACTTCGATATCAAAGATGAAGAAAGCATTCGAGGGGAGATTCTGCTCATTTCCCCAAAAGGCTAAAGGGAGCCGAACCTCTAAACATTTTGGGGAGGGCAGAGGGCTCCATTCCAGCCCAATACTCTTGGTTGCCCGGGAAAGCACAGCCACCATCTCTGTGTACTTCTCAGACAGCACCGACCCACCAGCCAGGGAGAGGCTGACGAGTCGTCAGCCTCTGAAGGTGAAAGCACACCCTCCGATGCTCATCCTCATCGTGAGTCCCAAAAGTAACATAGATGCCGCTATAAGACGGCTCCTCAATTTCCCTTGGAAACTCAACAGGCTGCAACGAGCGTGCTGAGCAGTGAGCATCCTGTGGGTAATCATCCGACAGAGAGCACTCACTATGGATCCCAATCCCCTTCAGAGCCTACTACAACGTCCCTATGCGCCGAAGCAGCAGGGGGAACCATTAAGGAGGTAGCTGAGAAAGTCTTGCTCTTCTAATAGAAGAACGAGTCACACGACCACAACGCTGCGCTGGACATGTCCTCACAATAAAAACAGGATCCTTCAGTAAATGCTGCCTCCGCGCTGGAACGACCCAAGCTATGAAGGCAGTGATCATGCCCATCAACGGGAGAGAGGTACCAACCGCACCCAGTAGAGAATAAAATAGAGGCATCATGTATGCTCTTTTAAATGCTGCTGAAATGCCAAGAGGGATCTTCAAGCACTTATCTGCACATTGGAACCTGGAAGACACTGCTGATCACGTTGTCAACGCCAACAGCCACAATGCAAGGTAAGAGGAAACTTCAAGAAATATATGAGACGCACTCATCGACATCGGCTCTGAAGAAAAAATCTGAATGAATGACATACCGGCCTCCCTTTATAGCTGGATGCCCTGGCAGAGTCCCAGTATGCAAATTCCATTCACATTTTATTCACCAATTTTCATTGGCTCTTTTCAGAGATAATTAGAGTGATTGGTCTCCCAAGGTTAAACCCCTAGTGTCACTTTATTGACACAACGTCGAGTGAGTGACAGAAGGGGAACTGATATACATCATCAGAATTTTTTATAAGGGACTGCTGATATCCAGCTACCATGCAGAACCATAGTATACCTCACAGCAGGGATATTCAGGAGATTTGTGTTTGCCATTTGGCCCAAATTTTTATTTTCATTACTTTGGATTAAATTAGCCATCAACTTATATTAAGGTCTTGCAAACTTTTACTTTCTCCCATTAAACAAAATGTCAAAGTCATTTCTTTTTATACACAATGAAAATCCAAGATACTTACAGCCTGTTATGTTCAGCTTCAAATGTTCTTGATTTATTTATCACAGACGCCCCTTTTGAGCTAAACAAAAACCTAACCAATTGACTATCCCATCTTATAAAGACTTAATGGTAACACTTTACAATAAGGTTGTATTATTGATTTTTTATTATTATTAATAGCACTAACTAATATGAACAATATAGTTTTTCAGCTTTTTTTATTCTTGTTACAGATAGTTAATGTCAATACAGTTATTTGTGTTAGTTCATGGTGTATTAATTAAAGTTTACAGTTACAATGCTTGATTTTATAAATGTATTAGTAAATGCAAAAAATGAACATGAACAAAATTAATAAATCATGTAGAATTATTATTCATTGTCAGTTCATGTAGCTAATGCATTAACTATTTTTTTTTTTTTTTTGCTATGGCTTATCTTGCATCAAGTGCATCCTAGCTGCTGGATTTTCCCTTTACTCACTACCCTTCGGCTTCTATCAAGTGGGCTCCAATTATTCTTAAGCTCGTAATCATAGGGGAGCCATTTTAGTGCTATATACTGTAGCACCTGTAAAGCACATATAAAGAACCATCCGGGGTTGATATGGCACCACTTTAGCACCAGATATGGTTCTATATAGCACAATATGGTTCTACACAGGTGCTACACAGGTTCTTCATATTTGCTATATGGAACTTAATATAGTTCCTCTATGATTATGAGCTAGTGAACCACTTTTAGTGCTATTTAGCACCGTTTGTTTTTTGAGTGTATGGAATGCTGGGTTGTTTTAACCCATTGTTGGGTCAATATAAACATTTCTTGGGTTCATTTTAAGTGAATTTGCTGTTAAATAAGTTTGGCCCCAAAATTCACAATTCAGATTTTTATTTTAAACATCCATTAAGTAAAACATAAAGAAGCATTTTTCCATGAGGAACTAAATAAAATAAATAAATGGACATGAAATATCCATTTCAGTTCAAATGATTTATTAATCTACTAGATTAAAGACCAGATGAGCGGTTCTTTAATCATGTTGCTATGGACACGATCATTATTCATGAGTATTTGACCAATGAATGTCGCAGCCAATTTATTGTAGAAGCAAAAATAGCTCTTTTCAGACTTCTAGAAATACATGAACACATAACACTCGTCTACTAGATGAATATAGAAGTATGATTTTTTTTGCACATGGTACACTAAACACATGAGTATAAAGCTTTGCCTTTAAAGGTTACAAGGTGAATGATAATTAAAGGTGAATGATGCTTACAAACTATATTTTGTGTGTAAAAAACTGAGTAGTCCAGTCACTTTGAGGCAAACACAAATACTAATTCATTAAAATGAGCAAGTTTAATACTGTACACTGCAAAGAATTAATGTCTTAGTATTTTTGTTTTGTTTTCCAGTATAAATATCTAAGAATTCCTAACATTTAATTCAAGTGGCTTGAGATTTCAAGTCTTGTTTACTGAAATAAACCAATGAGGTAGTGTGCGCCAATTGGGAAAGAAAAATAAACTTAATTCCAGTTTCAGATTAATTCATTAAACTCAATTAAAGTTTTATTTTTCTTACCCCATTGGCAGATATTTTTGCTTGTTTTAAGTATAGACCTCTTGATTTTCATAATTTATTTCCGTAAACAAGACTTAATATTTTAAGCCACTTTGCTTACCAAGTAAATGTATCTCAATTTAAGAATTCATGGATATTTATACTGGAAATCAAGACAAAAATACTAAAGCATTATTTTGTATGTATTTGGTGTATATATATTATTGTACATTACATTTACACATTTGGCAGACGTCTTGATCCAAAGCTTGATAAGAAAGACAAGAAAGTGTTGGGTGGAGACCCATTACCTTTTACGCTGTTAACACAATGCTCTACCACTGAAGACCAACCATGCATGTAGGGGAGCCTATTTCCAGAAAACCCATTGTTGTAGGAAAAACGTTATGAGGCCTTGTTAAAAAAACATGTCAGCACTTGGCCAGAAAGGAAAAACTCAGTTGAAAAAACTCCAGCAGAACAAGCAAATCACACATCCAATGTGGCGGTGAAACCTACGTCCCAGAGATTAAGTGTCTCATGGCTAGGTATTTCATTGCTTTAAATGTATTTTAGATCAACCAGCGACTTTCAGAATGCATTTGTTCTTATGCTCACTGTAATAAAAAGCTTTTTTGTCAATCTACCTTATGGGAGCATTTATTCACATCTTGCCTATCAAAGCTTTATTTTTGTTCCTCACAACAAAAACTGTTCATTCAAAATAATCAGAGGGATACTCTAAGAGTTGATTTTGACCTGTTAAGTCTAGCCTTAGGTTCTGAATGTAACATCCAAGCCAAAACAAACTTTTCAACACTACACCCAAACATTACAATCCATGATAGCATGATACCTAGCCACCCTGTAACCATGCTAAGATACCTTAGGCTTGAACAACATTCGAGTAAATTATGCATTGTTGATTCCATTTCCTTTCTTTCAATTTTCAAAGTAAACCAGTGTATGGTAAAACCATGAGTAATACGGAAGAGATTAGATGAGGGATGCCACTAGGCATGACAGCTGATCTGTGTTGATCTGATATTACAAAAGGTCAACTTATAGCCTTCCAGGGAAACCTTGAGCGGGTCATCATCAGATACCTCCATCACCACCATGATATATTAAAATTAAAATAGTTTTAGCTTTGATAAATGCTGGATGTCATTTCTGGATGAACACAACACCTCAAAGGGTTATTTACTTGTGGATGAGTCATGTGGTTTATGATTTTGAGAAGGAGTTGCATGAGGGCTTTGTCAACAAGGGAAATTATTCTGCTTCTCTTCTTCTTATGATTAACATGAATAACCAAGAAAGAAATAATGCATTTTTGGCTTTGTGCTGCTTTCGTGGATTAATATATTTCAAAGATTTATGAGGATCATACGACAGTTAATGCATACTTAAATAAAAGGCAAAGACAGTGAAGCAAACATAATATTGTGTGAATGGCATTTTCTTAAAAACAATTTCAATAAAACACTTATCTGTATAGTTTTCTTTTTTAGACCAATAAACGAGTGAGAAGGGATGAGTGAAATACGATTCTCTTCAATTTAAAGTTAAAATGTGCTTTAACATATTCACCTGAGCTCATCTTATGAAACTGACTAAAGTCAGAAAATCTTTCAAATCATTTGTCTGGTGTCTTATCTCTGTAGAGTAACACCGATGGAATCCATTCATCTCCAGGCTCACCTTTCTATCAAAATGATGTCTATTTCGTGCCTTGAGTTATTGGATTTTGTGTGCCGGGCAGTTTATTACAGCTAGCAGTGTTGGTCAGGGCACAGACTTAATTGACTCGGTCATAAGTTGACTCATAAGCCTCTCAGATTTCTCTCTCAGCACCTCTGGTCCTGTCAGTTTGTCTTAACAGGCTGGAGTTTTAGGGGGCTTTTTTCATTTTATTGAACTTACATTCTACACCGAAACTCTGAATGAGCGTCATATTGGGGCACAGAGGTGACACTTATCCTGCTGTCATAACACCAAAGCTTTCTGTTGAAATGAAATAAAAGTGTTTGAATAGGCAGAACATAAACAGGGATTTTAAAGGGATAGTTCACCCAAAAATGAAAATTCTGTCATCATTTACTCATTCTCATGTTGTTACAAACCCGTATAAATTCCTTTGTTCTGATGAACACAAAGGAAGATATTTTGAGAAATGTCTCTAACCAAACCGTTCCATTTACTTTCATAGTATTCTTTTTTCCTACTATGGAAGGGAAAGTGGTCCAAAAAACGGTTTTTAAGCCCCAAAAATGCCTTCGCCGTGTAAACGAAAGGCACATCCGATAAAATATTTTTACGTTTTCCCCCTTGAGCGTTCTCGTGTGAACAGGGCCTTAATTGTAAAACTGTCTAAAAATGTTTTCAATCCCAGCTATAAGTTACTAGCAGATCATCTTCTGACGGTAAGAAAAAAAGACTGAAAGCACAGATTGTTGAGCCCTGTATTAATACAGTGGCAAGAAAAAGTATTTGAACTTTCTGGAATTTTAGTTTTCTAAATAAATTTGTCATAAACTGTGATCTGAACTTTATTCAAGGGCATTGACAAACATAATGTGTCTAAAAATAATAACAAAAAAATTCTGATATTTCATGTCTTTATTGAGAACAACCAAAAAACCTCATAGTCCTGTGGAAAAAATTATGTGAAACCTTGAGTTAATGACCTAAAAAAGCTAATTGGAGTCAGGTTTTAGCACACCTGGAGTCTTGTTAAGATAATACATTTAAATGTGTGGACTACAGCTACTATGACTGATAAAAACCCCTCAAACGGTGTTTGCTCTGCACAAGAACACCACCCTTATGTGAGCCATGCCTTGACAAAAAAAAGAGCTTTTAAAATAGCTACGATTAAAAATTGTTGCTTTACATAAAGCTGGAAAGGGTTACAAAGGTATTTCAAAACTTCAGGTATTCACCAGTCTACAGTTAAGCAAACAATCTACAAATTAGGGTGGCCTTTCGTGCCAGTTCCGCCGGACAGGTCCCGAACATGTTTTCGGGTTCGTACTCCGGAAGTCGGGTTGGTCGACCGCATACGTCATCAAGGTTTAACATTTCGCGTTTAATTTCAGAAAAGCAACCGTTACATTTCAAGGTAAGAATGAAACTACAATGATTGTATGTCTTAAAAGAAATAAATCTTAATTTTCTAATGTATTTTTAACTGAAATGTGAGAACCTCGATGACGTATGCAGTCTAGCAATGCGACTTCCGGAGAACTGATCCGAAAACATGTTCGGGACGTGTCCGGCGGAACTGGCACAAATGGCCACCCTACTACAAATGGAGACGCTTTAGAACTGTTACTACTCTACCAAGAAGTGGGCGCCCAGTCAAAATGACACCAAGAGTAACAAAGACTCATCAGTGAGGTAAAGAAACAACAAAGAATGACAGCCAAAGATTAGAAGGCATCTTTGGAATCTGCTTACATCTCTGCTCATGAGTCTACAATACGTAAACCACTGAACAGCAGGGTATCCACGGCAGGACACCACGAAGGAAGCCACTGCTTACTAAAAAGAAGAATGCTGCACACCTGAAGCTTGCAAAAGAGCACATTGACACTTCACAGCAGTATTGGCAAAATGTTTTGTGGACTAGATTGAACCATTAGGAAAAAACACACAGCGCTACATCTAGCGTAGAAAGGGCACGGCATATCATCATGAAAACATCATCCCAACTGTAAAGTATTGTGGAAGAAAAATCATGATGTGGGCCTGCTCTGCTGCATCATTAGGGCCTGGCCAGCTAGCAATCATTGAAGGAGAGATGAATTTCCAAATATATCAGACAATTCTTCAGGATAATGTGATAATGTCTGTACCTCAGCTGAAACTGTGTAGAAGGTGGGTGATGCAACAGGACAATGACCCAAAACACCAGAGCAAGTCCACAACAGAATGGCTTCAGAAAAACAAAATCCACCTTTTGGAGTGGCCAAGTCAGAGCCCAGACCTCAACCCGATAAAGATGCTATGGATTGACTTGAAGAGGGACAGACACATGAGACGTCCAAAGAATATAACAGAACTAAAGCAGGTCTGCCAGGAAGAAGGGATTAAAATTCCTCCTCATCGATGTGCAGGTCTGATCCACAGCTACAGGAATCGCCTGGTTGAGGTTATTGCTGCCAAGGGGAGTCAAGCAGTTATTAATTCTAAAGGTTCACTTACTTTTTCCACTGCCATTTTGAATGTTGAATGAGTGGGTTCAATAAAGATGTTTGTCAATACCCTTGACTTGGATGAAGATAAGATCAGATTTTTCAGAACAAATTTATTCAGAAAACCACGAAATTCCAAAAGGTTCACATACTTTTTCTTCCCACTGTATGTAAAGTAGCCGTTTTAGAATTAAGTCCGTGTAAGTTTGTGCTCCGCTTACCCCTACCTCTTAAAAAGTTTAAAGCGTGTACCTTAGAGTTACCAATACGTACCTTTAGGTAAAAAAGTGATTTTTTTTAAAGGTACCGCCCCAGTTTCAACTTTTGTACCTTCATGTACCTATTTTCTTAAGAGTGTACATTGACCTTTAACCAAGGTGTAAAGCTGTGAATAAAGATAAAATATGGTGGGTGGTTTCTTATTCTGTCCCATTAAGTTGCTTAAGTTTAATTGGAAGACATGAAGACGACTCCAACGTGCCATCCAAGGTGATCATTTGAGTTGCAGTCTATTAGATCAAATCTTTTTAGTTAATAATTCTCTGATATAAGACGCTGGTGGCATGGCAGCGTGCATGTGGAGTGGGTTTCTGTGGGTGTGAGTATTCAGCGCACCATCAATATTCAATGCAGTATAATGAGTATTTGTCATTTTTAAAATGGACCCCATGGGCAACATGTGAACCCTTGCGCATCGCCTCACTTATTCAATACGATGCATTTTGAGATAATTATTCACACAGTGAACAACGGCACTGGATTTGGAGATTTAGATAAGAACTGAAATGGTTTCATAGGATTTTTAGGAAACTAAGGTTTACAAATGAGAAGGAACTTGACCATGGGAATATTTCAAAAAAACACTGGTTCCTAATCTGTCTTTTCGAAAAATAATAAAAACCAGCGACAGCCTGCCAGAGAGGAATAATCCTGTTGTCAATAAAGTTGTGATGGGTTACAAAATAGCGAGACTAATTGGCAGTAGAGCTACAGCGTTGCGAGCAAGCTCCAATTACTGTAAAGAAACAGGCATTTCTTTCGAAACAAAACATTTTTTTTTCTACCAGAGAGCATTAGTAAAGTGTGAGAAAATACAGATTTATGTATTACTATCTTAGTATGCATCTGTAGTACTGCATCATTTTTACATTTGATTTAGAGTGAACTCTAGTGGCATTGCCCTGAAACATCACCTCCTTCATTTGTCATTAGACTGATGTGTTGCACATGAGAATGTGAGACGAATCACAAGAATTTTCACTGTAAGATTTTATTCTCGTATTGTTTTATCACCGTTAGTGGACTCATTCGAATAAGAAGCATGTTTCTTGTTTGGAAGAAAGCTTGTGATTTATGCTATAGCTAATTATAAATATCTACATTGTAGTCATCATACACTGGTGCAATACTATTACTGTTACCATAGTAACACAAATTGCTATTAACTTGTTTCTAAAACAGGTGAACTATAAAGGTTTTAATTGCATGATGGAGTTCATACTCGACTGATAAAGAAATAGAGACTATCACAAATAATTTCTTCACGAAGCATGTAGACATTTCACTGAAGGGGTTGTTAATGAGCAAAATTCATTTACGAAGCCAGAAAGAATAGTTTGAGTCAGGTATCTCGCTTTATGAGAAGCAACTAAAGCTCATTGGTTATTATTGTATCTGGAGATAACATGAAGCAACACTGCTGAGACTCCATACTAGTAGAGTTAAGTCGTGCGGAGCTGTAAGTTGATCCAAATGCACGGATCAGTTACGAATTATAACCACATGCTCTGCCACTGAAGACATTTCGTTTATTTATATTTTGGTCTGAATCTCGCACTGAATTGCTGATTAAATATTATGCTGGTTGAAAAATCTGAAAACTGGATTAATATTTGCACATGCTGTATTTGGCTGTATAAATGTTACATTGCAATGAATTAATGCAATGTTTTGGTTTCAAACCAGGCATTTTCCATTAATAACGTAAACAGTATGATGTAAGAAACAGGGCATAATTTTAGTGACTTTAGTAGCAAAGAATTAATAACTGACTGGCACAAGATGATATCTGTCTGCACCCTTACATGGGTATGGCCCCCTCTAGACCGTCCTCACACACAATATATGCCGATGTAATCACAAACACACATACACATGGCTATACAGACACATTCACAGACACCCACGGATCTTCAATGATTTTCTTTCTTGTAGAAGTTTTCATTATACTGCTATCCGTGCTTGCTTCATCCAAATCCCCCAGCATTTATTCTCAATAGACAGGCACATGACAGAAACACGTAGAAGGCTGGCAGGGGACTGACTGTGATCCTCCTGATGAGGGGGGAAAGCCCATTAAATGCTTGTTGAATCGTCTATCAACCATTCTTAAAGCCACCAAGGACTATGAATAAAATACAATTTCAAAAAAATCAGTTTTTAATTGAGCACAAAGGGTTTTCTTAAATCCCTTTGCCTAGGTGTAGTCATAAAATAATTCATCTAAAAGCTATTTATTAAAAGCTATAGTCGAGCAACAAATAGAGTTGATGAAACCTACTGTGCAACATTTCTGTGTATTTTTATTACAAGTCTTGAGTTTACTGTGGAAGAAATTTACTTTATACATAACTCTGAGTTAACGAATTCAAGACATGTGGGCACCTAACAAGACTTCTTCCAAAGATTTTCCTAAATCCTCCTTAAAACAGAATTGTTTGGAAAACAGCAAGTAAGTTTCTTTAAATCATTTTCTTTTAAAATGCGTTTCACATGCACATTGAGTATCACGCTCATCCTGTGTGTGAGAATCATAGGAGGTGAAAGACAAAATGTAATTAAAAGTGGATAGAAATCGTTGATGAGATATAAATTATGAATGAATAACAGCATGTTCCAGTCTGCTAAGACGAGGTTACTCTTCTTGGATTAGTGTGATATCATAACCAATTTTGGTGTGACTAATGTTTCCATCGTCCAAATGTAGTTTTGGTTTTGGGAACATTTTGGTCAGCTTATTGTGCACCAGAAATGACTAGATTTAAATGCATTAACAACATTGCTGATATCTGTTTTTATCTACAGTATGCACAGTGGGATACAGACATCTGAGGCCACATTAAAATCTGTTTTTAAAATATAATTTTATATAAACCTGAAAGTTAAAAAGATGAGACAACTCCAAATATTTTACTGAAGCCCACATTTGTATTATTCACTTTGAGTCATTCTTCTGTAAAGCTTTGTGGTAAAGAATTATGTTAACAGTGAAAAATATTGAATTGAATATGTTGAATGACATGTCTACCATAGCCTGCCGGGGTCTGTATCGCTTTTACTCATACTTTAAAACTTAGGGTTTCGGGTAGTAACCAGAGCACAAAAGAAAACTACAAAATTCGATCGCTTTACGGCATACGTCACTTCCTCAACAAATTTTTATTTTGACGTGAATTTTGCTGGAGGCTACTTAAAGAGTGTAGAGAGCAACTTTATTAAGTGACTCTGTGGCACCGTGTTAGTGTCACGGACCTATGACATGGGTGACCCGGGTTCAATTCCCCTTTAAGGCAATTTTTATATAAACTCACGATCTTGATTCATACATAAATGCGATCTTTATAAATGACGGCGATTATCTTGCATATAGTTCCCTGTATTCAGATGCTGCATTCACGTGTTCACGTATTTACCTATCTTTTACTTTTACTGTCTATGGTATTTACATTACAATCCAGGATGCTATAGCAGTCAAACTTGCTCAAACTCACACAGTGTAATCCACCAATCCCTATTCATTCACCAATCAGATCCGAACGTTTCTCTCTTCTCTCTTCCTCATTTGCTGCGTTCCGCTGTCACTCGCGTGACGTATTACAAAGCGGCAGACCTAAACACATCGGTTTACTTGGATTTGGAGCGACAATTTTCACACAAAAGAGAGGAAAAACAAGCGCCATTGCGGAAAGTCCTGGTGGCGAGGGAGAGAGGGACGATGCAACAATATTTGTTTCGAAAAAGGCAAGGAAATACTTCTGATCGTTTCTCAATTGGAAGGCTGCAGCCTCCGGAGGTCAAATATGCAGGCTGCATACGTCATCAAGCCTGGTTTATTAAGGTAAACTGAGCATTACATTCGCAAGTCATAAGCACACTGCGACAATTTACAATTAACTAAGTATAACAGTCAACTTTATAATTGTTAATATCATGAAATAAGACCGTCTTGATGACGTATGCAGCTTAGAAATACGACATCCGGAGGCTGCAACCTTCAGATTGAGAAATGGCTTCTGCCACGAGTTCCTCATCAGAAAGTTGTAACATGACGGCGTTTCTCCCTGATGCCTCAAAATGTTTATCGTTTAGCATTTAGTTTTTAAAGGTTTAGTTTTTAGTTTAGTTTTAAGGTTGGCCAGTTCTTTTCCTTTGCGACAGTGCTGCGGCGCTTGTGGCCTCTAGGGGCGCTAGGCGTGAAAATACATGTCTAGCGCCCCCGAGTGGCCAAAAAGTTCCGCGGTGTGCCTTTAAAGGGTGTACGTAAAGGGTGAATAATAAGGTTTTTAATTTTATTTTATTTACTTTTTATTAGTATTATTATTATTATTATTATTTGCTGCAATTCAGATCCATTACTCTTGTGTGCAAGGTACACAATGTGTGGCAGTAATACTCCTAAGGAGTGAACGGCAATGAAACGTAAAAAGAAGAAATCCCGGCACATCCGAACACCAGGGGGCGCTCTAGTGCAGAAACTCCCTTTGTGCCACAGAAGAAGTAGTATTACAAACGCTATTCCAGGAAATGTCTACTGGAATATTTATACGCTGTTCTTCAAATTGTTTCAGGTATTTCATAATAATAAAGAATATTTTGAATGATTTTGTTTAACAAGTGTTGCTTTTTTAATTCCACATTATAAACGACTCCGACTCATAATGATTTTAGATTGATAAGGACTTCCTACTGATCACAGAGCTGTAGTACACGAACAAGCTGTGCATGAAACAAAGAATCGCAGCCTTGCGATTCAGAATCGATTTCAGACAGGCATTTTTTATGGGACAAGCGATTGAATCGTTACATCGCTATACTCTATATGTTATTTATTTTGCTTGTTTTATAAATAAACTACTTTAACAGGACTGTTGTTATTTATTCTTACTGGAATGTCCACAAAAGCCGATTGTTTATGTTGTTACTGCTGAAACCATCTATAAAGCTCATGTCAGCTTCAGTGAATGCTGTCTTCAAAGCAAAAGGGGGACATGCACTGAAATTCCTAATAACTTTTCATTCAAACTGTTTATGATGTGCCAATGATATTATTTGTTATATTAAAATAAAAAATACACAATCTATATTCCATTTCAAAGAATATACCACTAATGATCTAGACTTTTGATGCCACGTAGCTTTAAGTTGTCAGAAGAGCTTTGACCGGTTGCTACTGTCCCATCCGGCATTACCTCACAGGAAGCGATTATTAGTAAGAGGATCTGTTTTGAGAGATGCCGAGGTTCTGACATGCTGTCTGCCTCTTGTCCCAGCACTGGCTCCGTCGTGATGTCAGACCCGTCAGCCCTGAAATTTACTTGCCTCCGGCATGCCGAGAAGCACAGCCCCAGGAGACAGAGGTGAGAAGTGTCGTAATCCCAAAACGGTTCTGACAGCGTCCCAAGAGTCATATGTCATACATCAGTGATTTTACATCAGTCATTCATGAAGTTATTCTTCAGTCAGACAGGCCAGGTAGGGACACATTTTTGCCCTTTAACCCCTCAAATCCCATGTGCTTTAGTAATTGGCCTCATCTGACTTACTTACTAGCAAGTCACTACCTGTGTGAGATGGGGTTATCACTTCCTCTCCATTAGCACTGACCTCCTGATAAAAAAAAGTGATGTAACTGGCTATCGTCCGGCTGGGAGTGTAAAGTGCTTTCAAACAGGGTCCTTTAAAATCAGCTATTTTGAGGTGTTTTAAAACAATTTACAGCCTCACTGGCACGAAAATATACATAAGACATTGAGACATGTTGACATTGGATCAAGTAATTATGTGATAATGCAATAAGAAGAGCGAATCAGATGACCTAACATACATTTAGAGAGCTTATCTCATCATTTCTGCTAGCTAGAATAGCAGTTGCTAATAAAGTCAATTTAGAAAGCATCAAGCCCATTACGGAAATGTTTCAAAACACTTTCAAGCATCTATGTGTGGTTCACTGCAGTCATAACTACGTTTCTCATAAACATTTATAACCGGCAGAACAAGCAGATGACTCATCGCTGGGAGTGTGCATGGACCATGACAGGTGCGTTCGATCATAGAAGAATTTCTCTCTTTCTTTCCCACTTTCAAATCCAAAAAAAGGCTCATAGCTGTGTTTTGTTACATGATAGCTGGTCTTTGTTGATAATTCACTGGCCTTGGACAGCTTTAGAGAATACTCCTCTAGAAATGATAACTGATGTCTTCTTTTACTCAGTTCTATGGCTTTCCAGATCTGTAAGACCAAACTTTACAAAACCATAATTTAGCGAAGAGTGACTACAAATCAAAATAAAGGCGCTTAAAAGGTTCTTTACAGTGATGTCATATAAGAACCATTTTTGGTTCATCAAAGAGGCATTCAGTCAAAGATTCTTAAAGGGACTTTTTAAAGAGGGCAAATAAATCTTTGGTGACCACACAGTATGTATGTGAAGTTCTAGCTTAAAATACCCCACAGATTATTTATTATAGCATGTTAAAATTGACACAAAAATGTGCTGTTTTGGGTTGTGTCCTTATAAATGCAAATGAGCTTATCTCAGTCAGCACTAATGGCAGTGCCGTGGTTGGATAGTGCAAATTAAGGGGCGGTATTATCCCCTTCTGACATCACAAGGGGAGCCAAATTTCAATTAGCAATTTTTTCGCATGCTTGCAGAGAATGGTTTACCAAAACTAAGTTACTGGGTTGATCTTTTTCACATTTTCTAGGTTGATAGAAGCAATGGGGACCCAATTATAGCACTTAAACATGGAAAAAGTCAGATTTTCATGATATGTCTCCTTTAAAATAACAAAGCAACCTTTAGTCACCACAAAGCAACTTTTGTAAAAATGAAAGATATTTAATACTTACTAGATTGGTATTAATTTAAATAGGGGACATCGCAACAATCTATACTGTCGCTCTAGAAAGAGAGCCACTTGTCAAATGTTATAGAATGACATCCTCTGGTGGAGGGAATTGGCCCATGCACAGTATATGACAGGTCTTGCTGTACAGTAACAAGACCTGGAGGGGATGCAAACATGGCAGCGCAGTAATGCGACTTCCTTATCAAGACTTTGGTGAAACAGAATGGTTCTTTGGATATTATAGGACCATTACAACAAAAATGGTTATTCTAGCATCATTTAAGTCTGAGTAAAGTTATTTCATTGTTTCCAAACACATTTTAAATGTCAGAAATGTATTGCTGAAACAAGTTACAAAGACTGTGAATTGTGGAGTTACAGTTTTTCTCCATTTCTGTGTTAAGGATTACTGTGGCGGGGCTAAAATTGTGGCTTTGGAGCCACTGAGCATGGTCCCGCCCAAACAATCGTGAACATCCATTCAGGGTGCTTCATTCAGGTTGTATTTAAAAGTTAAAAGAGATGCGCCCTCAGTGTTTGAAAGCAGAGATTTTTTCTTGTTTTTACACAGTTTTGATAACTTATTTTATTTACTTGGTCGTTTTTTAATTCATTCAAATTTGGCTAGGTTGTTAATTACACATTTTACTGTGGTGTGAAAAACTAAGAACATTTAATTTCGCACGTTACGTGGTTTTTAAAGATGGGGTGCATGATTTTTGAAAAACACTTTGGAAAAGAGAGTCGGGCTGGCTACCAAAACACACTTGTAGCCAATCAGCAGTAAGAGGCGTGTCTACTAACCAACATTGTTGACTGGGTTGAGTAAATGTGGGGCGGGTCTATCAAAAAAAGGTCTAGATTCTATTGGGTTAGCGGCATGTTTGTTTAGGTGATTTAAAATGTCAACATTGGCTTCAGAGATCATGCATCCTGCCTTTAAGAGTGTATAGTTGGTCACTTTGCCAAGGACCTCCACTGAGATCCACTATATATTTTTGTTTATTCACATTGTAAATATGTGATCAATTAAGCTATTTCGACATAATGTTTTACGTTACTTATAAAATTATGTTTAGCAATTTCAATATTTGCCTTTTTTTAAGTTTGCACATATAGGAGTTAGCTACTTCGTAAAAATTTGTGCAAAGTGAATTGTACAAAACCATACGATTATCTTTAAAGAAAGCAAAAATGAAACCTCACCGCTGACTCCACACCTAACCCAAAAAAGTAAAAACTTAGTAAAAAGCATATTATGTAGAAATTATTTGCCAAATTTATTCAGCTTCAAAATGTAAGCCAGCAACAAATGTTTACAGTGTAAGATAATTAAATTATGTATAGTTAAGTGTATAATTTAGTGTGTATCTTGTATAGCACCTTGGTTCTGTTTTGTTTCACCGTATAGATATATATATATATATATATATATATATATATATATATATATATATATATATATATATATATATATATATATGTCTGAAATATACTTTTCTGCTATTCTGACTCTTTGAAAAAAGAAAGTCATTTTTTGGAATTATGTGTTTGGAAGATGAAAATGAGTAAATGATGACTGTGTTATTTATGGATACGATGACCAGCAGGAATCTGGTTCGTTGTTAATCCAAGATGGTTTACCAGATTGAACAAGCGAATGACCAGCCTGGACCAGCTAGTAACCAGCTGCCATGATTCAAAACGTAGCTCATACCAGCAGGATGGATGACCAAGATTACAGTTTTTTTAAGGGTTTTATCTGCCAATCACCTGTAGACACACCCACAGACTTACAGTTTCATCTTTTGTGTGAGTTCTGTGAAACGATTAGCAATGAAATCTGCCACCCTCTTTATTCTCACAAGGTAAATCAGCTGCAATGAGAAATTGAATCAAAGGGATGTTTCTGCCAGAGAGATCTAGTGTAGAGGATGGCTGACGGGCTGAGAAATAATATTAAATATGTCTCTGTCATATATTGATCTTGTGTACTGACACTGCCCATAGGCTTTGTGAGCTGTTAAGCCGAAGGAAAGATTTTCCCAGAAGACTCCAATTCTTACTCGCAGTAATAATATTTACATTTACAAATTTTTTTACATTTATGCCTCTCAATGTTTTCATCCATTACAATGCACTGAACTTGACATTACAATGTATTTATGGGGTTCTATCACATATGGGTTTTTTTTTATGATGTACTATTTTATGATGTACACAAGTAAATACTATGCAACTAAACTGCAGATATTTTTATGCTGCCTTAAATTTTTTGTTGAATCAACAAGATTTACAAGTAATTTCAACTTACAGTACTATTATTTATCTTGACTAGAGATGAGCTGCTATATATTTTTTTCAACTTAAGGAATTAAAGTAAATTGTGTGAACATTTTGGGTAGTTTATACACTGTAAAAAAATTCAGCAACAACTTGGTCAATTTAAGTCAATTAAACATTCTATTTTAAGATTTAACTTGTGAAAGTTGACGTAACAAATTGAAATTGTTTTACTTGATTTGTTAAGTTAAAGTAACATAAAAACATATTGTAGCAACTCATCTCTTGTCAAGATAAATAATAGTAAAATGACACAACTTGAAAATCTGTGTTGATTCAACAAAAAAAATCTGGGACTTTTGAAAATAACATGGGAATATATGAGAATTGTGGCACATGGATGAAGATGAGTCAGATGTCGAAGAAGCTAATGTTTGTTTCTGTAGGTACACTTTGTACACTGTAAAAAATGATGGCAAATAAACATATATTTTTATGTTACTTTAACTTAACAAATGAAGTAAAACAATTTCAATTTGTTATGTCAACTTTCACAAGTTAAATCCAAGTTTACCAAGTTGTTGCTGAATTTGTTTTACAGTGTATAAACTACCCAAAATGTTCACATCATTTCCTTTAATTCCTTAAGTTTCCGTCTTAATAAAAAAAAATCGCAAAATTTGCAAACCCTACTTGCAAATAACCCTAAATCAAACCCTACCCCTTTACATGTTGTCAGCCTTTTTTGCTGATCTGAAAATAATTTGATCCAAATAATCTGATTGTTAAATTGTGCTGCCTATTTTGAACAGGACTCTCTGGTAGAAGAGATATTGAATCTCAATGTATTTCAATAAAATACACTATGCCATTGACCAACTGGTCTAAAGTCAATGGTGCAAATTGTTTTTGTTTAAAAAAATAAAAAATAAAAAAATTTAAAGATTCAAATGTAAAAGATTCTTTTTGAGTCTCTTGGACATAAATGCGGACCGATTATGAGATGTTAGCAGACATAAAGAGCTTCACCTGTAGCCTGGTAAGTAATTAAATGTTTTGCTTTAAACAAATGTTGCATCGATTTTTTTATGTTTTTTTTTAAAATGCTACGGATGCATTGTATATGATGACTTTGGGCCTTTTTTAAGTAATGCTTTAAAAAACTCACGGCGCTGTCCAAGTGCTGAAATCTTCTATTTGTTACAAATAAATTTTTTAGAGAACAAACTTTTTCTTGCATATTTGTAAATTATTTTTTTATTTAAAACAGATCATGTAGGCTATCCTTCCATTTACAGCAATTAAAAGCCTGCTAATTTTACTTCGATGACTGAAGAAAAAACTTTTAAAAGTTTCTTTTTAAAAAGGGAACCGGCATGGCGTGAGCGCAACTGGCTTTTAAAGGGGATGAGCGCTGAGACTCTCATTGGTTTATTGCACGTTACACCCAAAACACACCCATTACTCATTATGAAAATAGGAACAACCCATTTAGGCAATGCACTTGGCGCACAAACCATTTTTCCCAGTGATTAAATTAGCAAAGGTGGATTCGGACACGCCTGTTTAGACTGTACGCTTTAGACAATGCGCTTAGATCATTAAAATATGGTCCCTTGACTCAAAAACATAATGTAATGTGTTTAACTACTACTATAATGTAAAATGATGTCATTTGAGAGTAGGCATTTGAGGTCCACCCTATTTCACAGAGTTCCACTCAGTTTAAAATTTCTGGCCTCGCCACTGCACTATAAGGATACTGTAAAATAAAGTGCAAAATTTGTTACTGCCTTACATTTTTAAGCTAAATATAAACTGACTGTACAAGTCATTTCAACTTGTGATGCATTTTGTAACTAAAAAAATGAATACTACTCAACTTGTTTAAGTGTTAAAATTGAGCCTGTGATTTTGCATTGTTGGACCCATGTTTTACCAAATGAGCTAATAAAAAAGGTCTAGCTTCAGTTCGGATAATTTATTGTAAATAAGTAGGAAAAAGAATCCATTAGTTTTGGAATATTCATGGAGCAGCCACCACTTTATTCCTATGGGAATACATAATGATGTCTTTTCTGGCAAGGAAAGCAATGGCTGGCAAAATTACTAAGTACCTTCCAAGGAAGTGATGATGCTTACAGAACCTTCAATAATGCCTGGATTAGGTAAATGTAAAATGCAAATGAAGTGTTTTCATGTCTGTGTGTTTAGGTGTGAGTCAGTAAGAGACAGAATAGGTCTCCCAAAACCCTCACACTTTCCGTGTTTTTTTTTAAACTACTGTACATCTATACTTTCCAGAAAGTGTCAGAACATGAACAAACCCAACTAAAATGTTCCAAAACATTTCAAGTTTGTTCAAACACACCCTAAACCGATACCTTTGCCAAGCTATTGCATGCTCGCAGGAAATAGCATCACACTACAAGTCATTATTTAGATTGCTTGAGTTTTTCAAACATTGGGTGTACACTCTTTCCCATGAGGTTTCTCAACAGACTCATACCAGCTGTTGATGACGCAACAGTGACCTAAACCGCCATCTCACATCTTTTCTCCATTTTCGATGTTACGCACCGCCACTGACCGTTTTATTTTTCTAATGGTAACCAAAAATCAACTTTTTAAACTCAAAATGCTGGTTTGTTTTAAGCCATTGTTAAGACAAATATACAAATATTCTAGTTCATTTAACCCACTTTGACCCACTACAAGGTTGAAAATTACCCATCATTTTTAAGAGTCTGTGATGTTTTTTCATTGAGGGTTAGTGTTTTAAAGCTCTCTTGATCTAAATTCTGCTGTTTTTTACATGTTTTTTAAGGAGTGTCCAAATGTGGGATGCCAAAATAGCCTTAGGCACATCTGGCAGGAAGACAAGACTGTGAGTTTTCAGCTTTGGTTATTCTCTGTTGTATCTCTTTCATGTGTGATGCACCACTTGCAATAAAATGATGCTATCCTATACAGAAAACCATTTTCCGGGTTCATTAGATTATGCTGCCTTGTTTCCTGTATCTATTTTTGAAATGTCGCTCACTGTTGTGTCAAACCATGAAAACACATGTGACATTTTTTTCCAAATATCAGAATTCAGCTGGGTGAGGTTATACAGCCGAGACCCAAATAAAGATCCAGCTTTGTCAATCGAGCAGATCGGCATCATCACCTCTCCTAATGTCAGTCTCTGCCCTTCCTAGAAATTAATTAAACTCGCAGTCCCTTTAATTCCTCCTGACGTCTTTAGCAATAAGAAAATTGAGACGAGAGAGGCTAAGGGATACTTGGGTTCCTGAAATTAAGGGCACTGGAAATGAATTGTCTTAAACGCCCAGACAAGAGTCACTGGTGGCGACCTTAAGCTAAGCCAAAGGGGACTCGTGTCTTCTTTTGTATTCTGCTGCCGACCGATCCATCCATCAGATTTTAAGGTCAATGTCGATTCTTAGTCATTCTAGTAAAAGACCAAGACACACGTGTATACAACCGCACACACTTTCTCTCTCTTTTGCACACACACTTAGAAACAGGAACATTACACATTAATATATAAAATACAAATACTAGCCCAGTCACATGAAATTATGTACCTATAGTTACAACATTTTGTAATAATTTTTCGTGATACTGTCACGAATTTCCGTGTTTTTTTCGTGATCGTATCCTGAATTTCTGTTTATGGGTCATTGTCACGTACTGGTTACTCAACTTGTTTTGTCCTATTTTCTTACCATTGTCCCTTCGGTTTAGGGTTAGATTTACATAAAATGACATCCTTATCCAAACCCAACTGTAACCCTTATGCCAGGCGACAAAGGTTTAAAAATCAGAAAATATAAAAAATAAATCATAAAAAATAGTATAAACCAATACTTAATGGAACAGTATGTAAGAAATGTATTTCAATTAATCAAAAAATGGCCCTGATATGTCACTAGACATTAAGAAATCATTTTCATTTCAAATACTTATCTCACTGACAAAAGTGGTCTGGCCAGGATATTGTCATTTAAAAAGTGGAGTTGCAGCCCTCAACTGTTGTTTATGTTGTCATGTTGTGTATTGGCCACAAGTTGTGTGATTGCAGTACCAGTTTTAGCCACAAGTTTTGTGATTGCAATATCAGTTTTGGCCACAATCCTACATATTGTTCCTTTAAAGTGACATCCTAACCTAAACACCAAATCTAACCCTAAACTGAAGCAACAATGGTTTAAAAAGAGGAAAAAGCAGTTGAGTAACCAATACGTGACAATGACACATAAACAGAAATTCAGGATACAATCACGAAAAAACGTGCAAATTCGTGAAAAAGAATAAAAAATTGGGTAACTATAGGTCCAAAATTTCATGAGACTGGGTAGCAAATACATATCTTTGCATTTAAAATTAAGAAAATTAATTAGTTTAGGGTTTAAAGCAGGTGTGCCTCATAAGTCTTGAAAAGTGAAGCCTCTGGTTCTTTGATCGCCCCCTGGTGGCTGGCTGCAGTACAAGTCATAACCCCGCCCTCTCCATTCAAACGAATGGGACTCTGCTTTAAATAAGTAAAAAATATTTACACTTCCAATAAAAGTTTCCGAAAGATGGTTTTGGTCCTTTCAAGTAGTTGTTATCACGCTGATATATGTTCAAGTGTTCATTTTTGCTAGTAATTTGATGCTATAGAAATGGGGTGAGTCGTTAAGATTGGTGTGGTTGAATTGGTCGTGCGAGCGTTTGGGCGTAAGTATGATACCGCGGCTCCGCCTCTGGCTACACGGACTATTCCTTCTGCGCATACCTTGGCTCCAAACCGACGTTTTTACGTAAGTGGCGTAAGTGCAAGTATGTGCAAAACCTGATGATCAATGTTATTCCGGAATAATGTTGCAATGTCTTGTAAACGTCAATGAGATATGGTCTGTCAGTAATTTGCCAAATCTTTCTGTCTAAATTACTTGAAACTTTTCACTACTATGGTTCGGACCCCATTGTGTGAAAAAAGCATTGGTGAAAAACTATGCATAACACTGACAAAACAAGCAAGTCAATGTGTTACCGAGTCACTGATCAAAGTTTTGGTATGTTAAAAGGCTGAATGCAGAAACTATTTCTGGCAAAACTTGCTCAGGGAAATCTCTACCGGTTTAGTGGCAGACTGAGACATTGAGAGCTTTCTTTGGTGAGCACAGAACGAGAGAGGAGGAGGATTAAGAGGAAGAAGCCAGCTCAGGCTTTTGATGAAACCAGAATAAGACTTCCCTCTGTGGAGAGCCCATAAAATCTCTCAGTATAGTCTGAAGTCTCAATCTTCCCTAACCTCAGCAGCTCCCCAGGTAAGAAGAAAAGAAAGTGGTTCCCACGTTCACACTAACAACAACTGACAAGAGGCAGCGGGCCCAAACAAAATACACTGCCAACACCCCCTATCGCGAGAGATTTAGTTACAAAGAGCCAGATGTACAGTATATCAGTCTGATTTGGAAATCTGGTCATGCAGTATTAAATAAAATCAAAACTATTTGTGCCTTAATCTGTTACAGGTTTAGGCCGTTTGAAATCTGGAATCAGTAAAAGTTGCCTTGATTGATACAGACAAGCTGTTTTGCATATCATCCTCCCATTCAAAAAGAGGAATGGAGCTGATATAATGATGCAATATAAACTATATGCATGCTATGAATTAGTTTAAATATATAGCAGCCCAAAGAAAACAGTATCATCTTCACCCACATCTTGAGGAGTTTTTCCTCGCCATTGTCGTGTTTGCGTGGTTTGCTCACAGGGGTGGTTCGCGAGGCATTGTTCTTTGTAAAGCTTCTTCTGAACAAAATGTACTGTGAAAAGAGCTCACACATGATTTTTACTAAACTTCTGATCAGGCTGGCGAGGTGAGAATACGGAGGGGTTTCTCTGTAGTGCGCAATGCTGTGTGAGGAACCATTAAATACAGCCTACGTCTGCTTCCCCAAGCAGGGAACAGACAGCACAGCATGTATGTGTGTGTGTGTGTGTGTTGTGTGTGAAATAGAGAGAGATGCTAGCTAAAAGTCTGAGTCCCACTGCCTTCTGTGAATGATGGATACTATTATAGACACAGCCTGTTATCCTCCTCACCACCTCTGTTAGACACAGCCATTTATACACACACAGACACGCACATATCTGGTCTAATGATATTTTTCGGTCCCTATACTTGAAACACTCACCATCATTTCTTTTGCATTTTTACATTTTCATTGAAACTATTTTGCATCTTTCGTAAGATACATTCTAAGAAATGCCCAATGTTGGGTCAAAAGGGGTTGAGTTGGGTTAATTTAACCCAGAAATGTTTATATAAAAATAATTGGTTAATCAACCCAGCATTTTGGGTTGAAACAAGCAAGCATAGGTTCAGTTATAACCCAGTTGGGTTCGTCCCTTTTTAATCCAACGATGGGTTAAAAATAACCCAGCATTTATTAGAGTGTAAACTACATTTGAATGGTGCAAATGTCAGGTTTTACTACATTGTAAGACTATTTTTGACCCTAAAATAGATCAAACTGCTCCACACTCATATACAGTACATTTAAATGTTAATGATACCATATACCCTATACCACACACACATATACGGAGAGAGAGAGAGACATTGTTATTCAGAGGATAAGTTTATCTTCATCTCAATCTTCTTAGCTTTATTCTCTCAATGTGAAAGTATTTTAGGAGGAGGTTTGTAACTTAGACCCACATATCCTGTTTCCATTTCTTGTCACTGACAGATTCAATGACAAGATGCTGTGCCGTTAAACATGATTTAAATGCAAATGCAGTCTCCCTTTTCTACTGACAGAGCCTGGGAGGAAATGATTTGTCTGATTCTCACTGCAAGTAAATTCGGTTAATGATTATGCTATCAAGTCATTCAGCACACTTACACATAGCAGACTTGGAAAGTCTAATTGTAGGGATTAACTTTGTAATTTTCGGAAACGTTGTAGATTAGACATTCAAAGTTTAATTATAAAACACCATGGGGTGGTTTCCCGGACAGGGATTAGAATAAACCAGGACTAGACCTTAGTTTAATTATGAAATATAACTAGTTTTAACAAACAAGCCTTACTAAAAACATTGTTTATTTGCATTTTGAGGCAAAACAAAGGGGAATTATGTATTTAAAGATATGTCAGTGCAAGTTGTTTTCAGTTTGGACAGCTCTTACATTTATTTTAGTCTAGGACTAGTCTAATCCCTGTCTGGGAAACTGAACCCATATGTTTTATTTAACATGTTTGTACTTGTAAAAAAAAAATTATGGGAAAGAAACTACAATTGGGTGCATAGCACAAAGTATGCAAGTACTGGGACATACTAATGCATAATGAAGGTTACTGTTACGGATCACACATTCAGCCTAAATACAATTTAGCCTTGTATTTCAGCCTATCTTCATTAGTAATTTATCTTAAGTAATGTTTACTATATAATAAAATGTATTAATTCGCTATAGCATTACATATTTTGTTAAAAAAAATAACGTATGTCAGAGTATTTCTGTGCCGAATGCACTTCGCCAGGGTTGGTACAAGTTTCGGAAAGTTTTTTTGAACACAAAAGATTCATACATAACAATCTTGTTTTATTTCTTTTATGGGCAACTTCAGTGCATGAAGTACAGTGGAAGTCCTTATATGGGCACTTGAACCAGAATACACTTTAACACGCACCACCAACACACTACTGAAGAAATGTGTTGTTGTTTGTGAGGAAATTTAAGCTTGTTCAGCTTCCCAAAGAACCCAGTCTTATGAAAACAGCAGCAGTGTGTTTAACGCATGGACTGTAAAAAAAATGGACGTAGTGTCCGTGACGTCACCCATAGGTTTCTGAAGATCGTTTTTGAAGCTTTAAGTAGGCAGTGCCTGCATGCACCATCTTGGCAGCGCGTTACCCGCAGATATTCTAAAATGGGTAAAGTGGTGGGACGTGAGTGAAGCTGAGGTGGCTGGTTGCTGAAACCACGCCCCCTAGCTCGACTCTAGTGACAGCAGTGGCAGTTCACCCGTCACTCAAGTGGCCACGCCCTTAAAGGAATATTCCATTTTCTTAAGAAAAATCCAGATAATTTACTCGCCACCATGTCATCCAAAATGTTGATGTCTTTCTTTGTTCAGTCGAGAAGAAATTATGTTTTTTGAGGAAAACATTGCAGGATTTTTCTCATTTTAATGGACTTTAATAGACACCAACAATTAACAGTTAACTCAACACTTAACAGTTTTTTTCAAAGTTTCAAAGGACTATAAACGATCCCAAACGAGGCATAAGGGTCTTATATAGCAAAACGATTGTCAGTTTTTGACAATAAAAATAACAAATATACACTTTTTTAGCACAACTTCTCGTCTAGATCCGGTCCAGCGCGACCTAATGTAAATGCGTAGTGACTTAGGGAGGTCACGTGTTACATATATAAAACGCACATTTGCGGACCATTGTAAACAATAAACTGACACAAAGACATTAATTAGTATCAGTTGACATACAACAACGTAGGAACGGTCCTCATTCTCAACACTTGTAAACACTGGGGCGGAGTTTCGCGTTCGTCCTCTGTGACCTCTTGACGTCATGACGTATTGCGTGTGGTCACGGTGACGCATCACGACCGGATCTGGACGAGAAGTTGTGGTTTAAAAGTGGATATTTTTTTTTTCTTGTCAAAAATGACAATCGTTTCGCTAGATAAGACCCTTATGCCTCGTTTGGGATCGTTTATAGTCCTTTGAAACTCCGTTGAAAAAAACTGTTACGTGTTGATTTAAGTGTTAATTGTTGGTGTCCATTAAAGTCCATTAAAATGAGAAAAATCCTGCAATGTTTTCCTCAAAAAATATAATTTCTTCTCGACTGAACAAAGAAAGAGAACAACATTTGGATGACATGGTGGTGAGTAAATTATCTGGATTTTTCTTTTAAGAAAATGGAATATTCCTTTAATTATGCAGAACTTTAAGGCTTAATATAATTTAAACGGATGAGTTACAAAAAAATTCACCCCCTTCACTGTTGTCATGAAGGGCAAAATTAGCTATAGACCCCAAACAATTTTGTACCAGGCTGTAAACATTACTTTAAACATTATTTTCTACTGGGTCATGAGTCGCAGCTAGTAAGTAAAACCGGATCAAATGTCTGTGTTTTGTTGGCAATTAGCGCGTAAGTGCATATAATGTAATGTAAACATGAACATGTAGTGAATCATAAGTTATCCATAGAAAGTAGGATAATGTTTTGTGTGTGTTGCTTCCTTGTGACTTGCTCCGGCTGCGGTACACATCCAGGGATTTGGTTTAATTCATAAAGAATTGGTACAGTTTATTTGTCTTTTATGAATCTGATTAAATTAAAGACTGGATTTATGAAGGACGTAATACTACTCTATAGGTACTCAAGATTAACATGAGATAAGCAGAAACAGCATGTGTTATCTGAGCTTTAAGTATCCCAAACAGCCCCAACATGGAAACATTGGCTCAACCATCTCTTCATCTTCTGACCAGAAGTGGGATAAAATGCAATTCCATAGTGGGATAGATTACATGTTTTCGATAATTAACATTTACCACTTTGTAGATTTAAATATACATATGGTAATTTAACAAATTATATTCCTACATTCTGTCACATGACATATTACTTGCATAGGCCGATTATTTGCACAGATTCCAGATAAGAATATTGGTATATTACAGGAGCTGGTATTACTAAGTATGAGACAAATATATTTTACTAACAATGAGAGAACATTGAAAATTGTTAATATACAGACTGTGCACTTGAGCTCTCCTGTCACAAAGCTGTAGTTAATTTGGTTGCACTAAGTGTCTGATACTATCACAGACTGTCAACCTAATGATAGCTCTAATTAGACTTAATGTTTTTGTGCGTAGAGTTTTCAAAGGAGGGAATCAGACAAGCATGATGATGTCAACAATATCTTCCTGTCTCCTTCGGCGACCAATGATGCATTTAAACAAATTTAATGATATTGTAGGTACTGCTGCCTTGCAAATGTGCAAGAACACTTGCCTAACAACAAAATAATTAGATATATCCGGCATTTCCTGTGAACTTTCTCCATATAAGAATAATGGGAATAATGCTGCATGCTCACCACCAGCATCTCTTTCAATGAGATCGTTAAGCCCAAAGTATAGTCTGTTTTTACATGTACACGAAAAAATGCACGCAGTCGAATGCACAGCCTTGCAAAGCATAGTTAATTTGATTTGTACATCGTATACACAAACTTTCGACGCATGTGCATTGCGACAACATGCAATGCATCTCATGGGCTACATACTGCATTCTTCTGTACGCACATGCGCGACCAACATGTACAATGTACGTGGTGTTTCAAAAATCTGGCGGTGCACATACAGTATGCGCATACCCTTCTGATGACGAAAATTACATCACCTTACGTATGCATTATGTATGCAGACCCTTGCGTATGGGTGAAAAATGGATCATACTTAGGCCTTTGGAAGGCATTCCTAATTTGGTTTGGTTTTAAACAAATAAATAACTGTCCTCTTAGTAAATGGTGAAAGATGGATGACATGAACTCCACTGCGTCACTATCTTTGGTAGTTGCTCCGGAAAGTCGCTCATCATTTGCATAAGGTTGAACTGTCCTCAACTTTGTCACATAGCTTGACACTCCCACAGTCCCGGTCGCTCATGTTGCAGAAAGTCACCAAACTTTCATTGAAATTAATAAGATCACGTCACTCTACCACTGCTATTCGCTGGCAGTGTGCATGCAGCATATGAATTATGGGCCACTAGTCTTTAATAATTGCAATAAAACATCTCTTACAGTTGGACAACTCTCAGTCACCTACTGAGTCTAAGTAACATCTTGTTCTTTACACATTTTAGGCATCTCAGAAATAGTTTTGTTCCTCGCCTTACTGTATTTTAAAGATTTGATTAATCCTTCTGCACTATTTCTGAAGATGCTGTGCTCACAACTCAGAAGTCAAAATGTACACATTTTACCCCTTAACATAATTCATTTTACTTTTAAGCATTTGGTAGACAGCTTTATCCAAAATTCAATTCAATTCAAAAAATGACTTACAGTTCATTGCTAAATGTACTGTTTTATCAGTATGTGTGAACCCACACTCTAAAAATGGCTGGGTTATTTTTGACCCATGATGGGTAAATACAGTATTGGACAGAACACACCGCTGGGTTAAAATTGACCCAATGCTGGGTTCATTTAACCCAAATGCTGGGTTATTATAATCCATGGTTGCATAACAACAACACAACATTGGGTCATTTTTAACCCAGCATGGGGTCATTTTGACCCAGTACGTGTTCTGTCCAATGTTAATACCTAAATATTACCTAAATATTACTTAATGTTATAAATACCTACACATGTATTATATATATATATACACACACATTTTTTAACCCAGCGTATGGTCAAAAAAGGAAGAGCCCAGCCAATTGGGTTGTAAATTAACCTCTGCTGGGTAGTTTCAACCCAGTTTTAACCCATTGCTGGGTCAAATATAAACATTTTCTGTGTTAATTTAACGCAACGGCTGGGCTCGTCCCTTTTTTAATGCTAGAGTGTATGCATCCCAACATTTATCAATTTTTTTATTTAGTAGACTCTTAAAATTATTGTGTTAAAACAGCACATGTTGTTAAGGACAACACATTTGGGGACACATTTTTGTGTTATTTTTGGAACAACACACTTTGTGTCGTTTTAACACATCCCTTTTATTTATTTGAACATAAAATCAACACAAAATGACACATAATGGGGCGGTTTTCAGGACAGGGATTATCTTAAAACCAGGACTAGGCCTTGGTTTAATTAGGAAATATAACATGCATTACTAAAAACATTACTTGTATGCATTTTGAGGCAACACAAAGGGCACTGAGGTATTTTAAGATATGTCAGTGCTAGTTGTTTTCAGGTTGGACAATTCTTACATTTATTTTAGTCTAGGACTAATCTTATCCCTGTCCGGGAAACCCCTTCAATGTGTTAAATAGGATAACACAAAACAATTTGTTAAAAATTAAAACATCCTTTATTAAAGTTTACTATATGTGTTTAAGATCAAGTTTTTATTTTAACCTGTTGCAAAACTTACTCACTAACAGCTTAAAAGGGTTAAAGAAAAATGCTACATCAGTTGGATTTCAATGAGATAATGTGTGTCGTTTTCAAATGAGAGCACTTCATTAAAATGCTTCTTTGTGATAATGCAGGTGACATTAAATGTCATGTGATCCTCCGTCTTAAGTGTTTGAAAAGCCATTTGATATTTGGTGGGGGAAGGGGATTCGTTTCGACAGTGATTATAATAATCTGTGTTACTGTAATAAACGACAGCATGCTAAACTGAAATGATCTCCCAGGGAAGAAATACATCTTGATCTTTACAAAGAAGGACCTTTGGAACTCAGTGAGCCATTATTACCTGTATAGTGTACCATAAATAAACATCTAGCACTTGACAGAGCAAATATTAAAGTCTGAGTAAAAGCACAATGGAATTAAGTTACCTAGAGTAGAAAATCCTGTTTAATAACCCACCGCTTTTCTTGCTTCTGCAAATATCTAATCCAAAAAATACCCCAAAGCTGTCATTATTCGGTTATTAGGGATGTGACATCATTTGTGCTCAGATAAACAGCTGGAAAGAAACTGAGCGAGGTAAATCAACACAATCCTATTTGACTTACGCCGTAAGTGACGACATAAATCGTTTGCGACAGTTCGCTAAACCCATTGTGTCACACAACGCTGTGGTTAATGGAAATTTTACCATTTAAATGCAGGTATTTACTGACAAGCCGAGAATCAGGCTAGCGCTTTTATTTTTCATTTCGATGGAAAGACTTTGCCCGTCTCTGCAGATGCGTTTTCATAAATTAGGCTTTGAAGTGCATCGTGGTGTGTCAAGAACAAAGATCAGAGACTCGGGATCATTGTAACAGACGGGGGATAAGCGAGCGTCTGTGTCTCTCGGGCCCGGATTGAGCTGGAAGTGGGTTGGATGAGGGGCAGAAAGAGAAACAATACAATTATGATTGATGTAGGGATTCCCCTTCAATCCAACAGAACTGAGCCTTTGATGACCTGATAAACCTGAGGCCTTCCTTCTAGCTACACCTCAATGTAAATATCTTGTTGCTTTCCGCTGCGAGCAAAGCAAATATGAAACGCTCCCAATGGGAGAGATCGGATCTAATGAAAGTCATTCCTCTTTGTGATGACTGCTAAAATGTCGGCAGCATCTTTTTAGGAATACCCTTTATGACATTAAAGTGAGGGAGAGAAATGAAGAGAGAGAGAGATACAGAGAGAGAACCACAGACGGCTACAAAGGAGACAGATGGAGATGAGACCGGTATCACCTGTCCGGAAATAAAAATGAATAAAACGCAGGTTTGTCTATTCCTTTCGGGTTTTTTGTGGATTCTCAAGTTCACGTTGGGTCAGCAAAGGGCAGCAGGGACACAGCTATGAGAGATCTTCACACATCCATCAGAAATGTGCAAATACGTCTCGACGATATTCGCACATCTCTGGAAATGTGATTATCTTTCAATGTGACAGCTCGGGATCCTATCAAACCAGGGACTATCAAAACCTGCTATTCTCAAGGGTGAGCTCTGCTACCGTTTGCTTATTATCCTCTGTTGAGAGTGGCGTGAGCGAGAAATGCCTTGTCATTTATTTCCTGATTCCTGGTTGAAGTCATTTAAAATAGGTTTCGGACCCCTTAAGATTCTTTTTGGGAATTGAGGCAGGAAGAGGACAGTTTGCTCCTGGCTAATGTATTACTGGAGATCACTTTAAAACCACATACGGATGCCACTGTTTCATAATTCAGACAGCGTAATCACAGCGTGACTCTTATTGGCTGGAAAAGTGATTATTTTTTACTCGGCCACCTAATAGAGATTTGGCATAATGGATTTCAACAGCTTGTGTAATGACTAAGCTTTTGGAAAAGAACATGTGAGCATCCATGATTGTTTTCCTGTTTTCTGAAGTCTGAAAACAGCACAATGAGATATGGGTACATCATGCGTATAGAAAAGCTGTTACATTTTCATTTAAAGTGAAACTTGAGAGAAGTCAGACAAGGAGTGTTATTTACTCCATGCACAATAAAGGGTCTTCCATCATATTTTTATGTTTCTCTGGAGAAACCAGTCTGAGTGGTTAAATGTCACGGCACATATTTACGTGATCTCATTGAGTTTTTCCTATTACGAATCTGAATGTCACCATCTTCCGAGTCTGTTACTGTAAAGTTTTCTTTATTAAAGGGATAGTTCACCCAAAAATGAAAATTTTGTCATTATTTACACACCCTCATGTTGTTCCAAACCTACAGAATAGTTTTTTTGTTCTGCTGAACACAAATGAAAATATTTTGAGCAACGTATGTAACCAAACTGCTACCATTGACTTCCATAGTATTATTTTGTTTCTACTACGGAAGTCAGTGGTGCCCCAGATCTGCTTGCTTACAAACATTTGTCAAAATTCGTCATCTGTGTTTAACAAAACAAAGACATTTCTTCCAGGTTAAAACAATTTAATGGTGAGTAAATGATGACAGAATTTTCATTTTTGGGTGAGCTCCTTTAAAACCTGTAATATTAATAGGGACATCAAGACAGTATTACAGTATGTTATTGTATTGTCTAGTCTGCTTCAATAACATGTGGTGTTAATACAAGGCACTTACATAATACATGTGTTAAAGCATGCCAAAACAGATTTTGTTTAATGATGTTGTTTAAAGGGGACATGTCATGAAAATCTGACTCTGCAAGCATGTGAAAATATAGCTCATTGAAATTTGGCTCCCCTTGTGATGTCAGAAAGGGATAATACTGCCCCTTAATCTGCACTATCCAACCACGGCACATTTTTGAGCTAAAACGTCACATATGTAGTCTGGGGACACCAAAGATTTATTTGACATCTTAAAAAAAGTATTGCGAAATGTCTCCTTTAAAGCAGAGCGCTGTAATGACAACATCTAACGGCGGTCTTGAATCATTCTTCATTTGTACGTTTACTTTCCTTTTACATTCTTACAAACAGACATTAGCGGGAATATGTTTAATGAGTACAACATATTGATCTGATTTATTTGATCGATGGTGATGTCAAGACTGACATTTCATTGTCCACCGGGATGGCGGCATTAAGTAAGATTACCCTCAAGAAATCTGATTTTGAAATGTTCATGTTTTTCCTTCTCTGAAAATCAATAGCATTCCTTTGAGGTGAGTATGAAATGTAATTTAATGACTGTTGTTTTTTGGAGTGAAAAAAAATCGCTCGTAACCCATTCAACAAACACATTTGGAAAGATTAATGCCATGCACCTATGAAGCAAACAGCCACTAACTTTGATTTGTACTAACCAGAAAGATTTTCCATAAACAAACGAAGAAGAATCTATTCGTCATCTCATGTAGACTGTCATAGCAGCGCAATCTATGTTTAAGTAATGAGCTATAACTATATGATGACTTGTTTGATCGTTTAAAGACCTATAAGTATAAGTTCTTCATGATATTACTTTACTTTTATAACTGTTTAAAAGATTTAAAAGGTACAGTATAAGCACTTTTCAGCAGAATATGCTCAAGCTTCTTTCAAAACCTTCGGATCTGGTTAAGAATGGGTGGATTTTCAGTAAAGTAAGAATGGAAAATCCTTAAGCTACTGGTTTACTGTACTTGAGCATTCCATGCAAGTTCAACCTTATTCAGTCCTTCTAGAAAGTTTCTAGTTTTTTTGTGATTGTTGCGGGCAAAAATCCTTGCAGCATGTTTTCTTAAAGCAACACCAAAGAGTTTTTTTTACCTTAAAATAACGTTTCCAAAAAAGTTTCGGTGGTTCATCCACTCAAAACAGGGTGAATGGCACTTTCACATTCGCTTTGCAGCCCTCTATCGGCCAAAACCGCACTAAAGAAGTTTCCAACCGTCGGGTAGTGGTCCTGTTGTTCGAGTGAAAACTACAAAAACTTGCTTTACGGCAGACCTACAATCCAATCAGCCAGCTATGCTGCAGTTTTTACGACAGTGCTAATGAACAATTACGCTTCTTACCTTTAGGGGGAGCAAAGAGCAAAAACTTTTTAGTGTTGCTTTAAAAAATGCGATGGATTATGCGTGATATTTATGCAATTTTATACAATGAAATTGCGTGAACTTTCCAAAATTGCTAGCCTGACGTTGTCATACTCAATTCTAGTCAGAATTTGAGTCTGATACCACTCCATTGGGCTATGATTATGAGGCGTGTCTCAACCGAAAAATGCCTCTGCACTCAATTGGATAGACCTATGACCAATCAGATCACAGGAGTGTGTGACGTATGTTGAAATGACATCTTTTGCAGCCTGACTGAACTGCTAGTATTTCGCTACAATGACACTAACATTGAGATTATACCAAGTCTGAGTTAGCGCACATACATCAACACCTACTATGTTTACAACATTTCATTTATATCACAACATTAAGTATTTACTAAGTCATACAGTAAGACTATCTCTTACCATTTGAACATTAGGTGAACTTCATCCACGACAATACCCATTACGTTTGCTTGAAAAATATCGGAGCCTAGTAGCATGTCCCTCCACTTATTCAGCAGCCACGATTCCGGGGTTCCGAAAAGAAGCTGGCAATGACCGCTAATTATATCCATCTCTTCATGCACGCGGAGTTGCATCGCCGTGAAACCCATTTCAGTTGCTTCTTTAACTCTTTCCTCCATAAGTGCGACCAACTTTTGCCGAATCCCGTAGGAAGGACGGCAAAAACATCTTTCCGATCAACAAATGCTTTGATCGCTTTTCTCTGTTCCACTTTTAAAATCAATGCTTTGTCGATATATTTTAGAACAGACTCAATGTCAGAATCCACACACACGCTGTGGTGATGTGGTTGATTACGTTACTGTTGATCATCTGTCCATCATCGTATAAAGCCCGCCCTGACAATTTGATTGGTCGACCAGCTTTGGGTCTCGGATAGTACGGAGAAACCCCAGTACGATCTTCCAGTTTTAAAATGTTGTGGGCGGGGCTAAGATCGGCTGGCACCCAGGCTACAAAATTGCGGGAACTTGCAAAAACTGCAGCTTTTCATTGATGTTCATGTCGCGTAATTACGTCACTTCCTTACATTCCCATGACAACAAGGGACATGGCTGCGCATGTGTGAAGTAAATGCAACATTTTTCAACTTTCTGCTAAGATATATATGACTTTTTACCACAAAAATGCAGAAATTATGAAATCATGCAAGCCCTGTATATTTTGCGAGCAGAAATCTGCAATTTATGTTACATATTTAAAAAATGCGGCCCCCGCATAAATATGCGGACTTTGATTGATGCAATTGAATCATGTGATCGAATAATCGCGTTTTTCTGGAGGGACTGCTTATTATGATAAGTAAAGTCATCTCAGATGTCAATTTTTGGGGGTTGAAATACCTAAGCAAAGTCTCTGTTTAGGTTTTTAAAGCATTTTTGCATTATTTTACATCTTAAGTAAGTGCAAATTTTAGCAGATGTCATGTCTATAACGCCGTTTCTTCATAGGCGGAGTTCGCGTAAATCTACCCATTAAAATGAATTCTCATATTTTAAAATCATTAAAATCATTATTGGCTCTGGTCGGGGGGCAGTGCCCCATTACCCCCCCCCCCAAACTCCACCTATGTGTTCTTCTTCATAAATCTGCATACAAAACAATTTAAATATTAAGTCTCCCTTGAAGAGCTGTACCCTCTCCATTTATTGGGTATTATTGCTTCTGGTTTGTGCATTTTCATTTACAGAATTCCTATAAAGTACGTTTCTCCCCAAAACTTGTCTTTTGGCTAAATCAGTAACGCATGCATGTTTCCCTCATCTTAAATAGAAAACTATAAACAGATGGTTCAATATATTAGTAATAAATGCATTCTCTGAGAATTTGTATTTCAAGTTTTGACTGCAAATGTCACATCCATAACTCTGTAATTTTATTATGTCAAACAGTGCCATGACATGGGGGTAAGTTTGACATACAATGCGGATATTTATACATTAATAAGCATTCATAACTTCTGTGTTGTGATATAATGCAGACATCTGAGTGACTCAGTTCATGCATATTATGTTCATTTATTTTACAAACCTTGCATATGTCAGCTTTTAGTGCTTTGATGAGCAATGATGAAAACATCAACATCCCAGACTTCTGACCTGCGAGTTCACAGAAGCCCTGTGGCAGTCAATACTTAGTTTACTGGCACATATCAACATATATAAAGCATTTGATGCAAATTATTTCATCAGCTTTATGATATGCTCATCACGAATGTTTTAAGCCCGGGGTGTTTTAACATGGTTTGATGGTTAATCAGCTCCTTGACCTGCTGGATAGCAATCTGGTCTCTATCCCTTAACTGGCTCCAGCAAGGGATTGGGATTGTCAGGTCTTTGAGTTGTGTCTGTGCTGCCACTGACCCACAGTTCAGCTATGCTTGATTATCGCACGGGTCAGAGTTTTAATTTAACCTGAGCCATAGCTGCTCTCCTGCCCTTTGCACGGAGATCAGGGCTTGGAACAATGAGATTTTCTCTAGCAGGTGATTATTTGGAGCAGCCAGCCAGAAAAGCCTTCATCCTCAATGTTCACCCGGATGCTAAATTTAGGGTTTACCTTTTTAAGGATGATAGAAGGACAGGACACAATCACTTCCTTTACTTCAAATAAATTAGTCTAAATGTCTGGCTCTGGAAACAGGCAGGGAGTCGATATTGAACACTGTATAGACTTCTCATACAGATAATGGACTTTTGAAAACCACAAAGCTTTGATAAGCAGATTTACATTTACTTTTTATAACAAATGCATTTATCCAAAGCGACTTCCAGTGCTTTACAAGGTATACTTTATGCTAATGCAATACCGCTGAGCTAAAGCTAAACACATTTTTCTTTTAGTCATCATCAGTTGAACACCTAGCACAGCGAGTTATTTATGACGTCACTGAAAAAGTATTCGCAGTCGTACTATTTTGGACAGAAAGCAAGAGCTGCTTAAAGTCTAGCTCAATAAAGATGACAAATATGACAGCGCCTCTTACAGCAGTGTCAGCCAATTCGTCATCTTGTCAAGGACATGATTAACAACCCCATGTTCTCATACCCAATGACTCTTCACACAACAGCGCTGTGGCTCTGAGCCTCACCAAAACCCTGCCTGCCATTCACAGCCTTTCCTCTGTCGCACATCTGCACCTCAGCGGCACACGTGACAGCGCAGGTCGCATCTACAGTCAGGCTTCTTCAATGACAAAACCCTGAGGATGAACATAAACCGCTCTGTTTTTCACTAATGCCCAGTTTCTATTTTGTGCATCACACAACCAGCTGACGTTTCCGAAATGACCCATGTCAGATATAAGCAACAGCTATACATAAATCAAAACATATTATATTGATTACGCGTTGTAATTACAGAGAATTCTGTCTGTAAACACAGTTGACGTATCCAAACACACTAGAAGAATAGAGTTGACAACACATTTGATGAATGGCTTCATTACAGACAGAGATACGGCCATATCGTGCATTGTTTTGTTTGTGTATTTTGGTGTCTAGGAATAAACTCTGAAGAATACTGAATTCTTCAAAATAATGAAACATGGAATGGAGATCTTAAGTGCTACCTGAGGGATCTGATATTAATAAATAAGAAAAATGAATTGTGGCAAACAATTAGATTGGAATTATTGCTTGCATTAGATGCAAGAAGTGATGTTAGTTCAAACGCTGAAAATTAGTTGCCTGTCATGCTTGAAAAGCATATTGCCATGATTAATAATCAAGCTTTCCAATTACAGTGCAATGCACATTAGGAAAGCTTTGAACCAAGCCAAATTACCTCAAAGTGTAAAAATCTCATACGGCTCCATTTTAATAATTTCCTATTGCCATAAATCATGCAACCAATTAATAAAATACAACCGCACACTTGCAGTCGTGGCAGTATGTGGTATAATACAGACCAGGGGAGTCATGCACCATTTTTTTTTTTTAAGGGGCATTGTGCACAACTTACAGAAATTTGTGCATACACAGACATCAAACAAATATATATATAGAGCTTTCGACCTTTTCCATGGCACTTACATTTCTAACAATTTGAGCACCCCTGGCTTCATGCAATAACCTCCAAAATAAAAGTGTTGACTTACTTTCATATCAAATACTATTCAATCGGAATAATCACTAGGGCTGCATAACGATTAATCGCAATTAATCATTTGCAGAATAAAAGTTTGTGTTTACATCATTAGTGTGTGTGTGTGCACTGTATATAATAATTATGTATATGTAAATACACAATACATACATATTTAAGGAGTATTTACATGCGTATATACATTTGTATATTTAAATACAATTTAAATTATATATAAATATTTAATCTATAAAAAAAATTCTTAAAATTATACATGCATGTGTGTGTTTTTATATGTACATAATTATTATACACAGTACACAAACATATATGAGGTAAACAAAAACTTTTATTCTGCAAATGATTAATCACAATTAATCCCAGCCCTAATAATTACATATTGGCATCATATTTACATCTGAAACGGCATGTTTTGTTTATTTACGTTTTGTTTAATTACTTGTTTAATTGTGTCAACTGCATTATCCTATAAAATTAATGTCATTTTAAACCCATAAAATATATAAACAACAAAAATGACATAAGCTATAGCCACGTGATTGAGTTTAATGTTCAATAATGATAAAAACAAATTTCGATAAAATTATTAGTGGAACGGATTTTTGCATTAAATTTTACCTCATATGTGAGCATGTGTGATTCTGCGCCCTGTGAACTCTGGCAAACTTTGGCGTTGTACCAAGATGAATCTAGAAATCTTTACTAATATAAAATACATTTTCCACACAGAGGAGGTTAACTGTACATTACCATACTAAGGATTGGAAATGTTTTGAGCGTTTCTTACACGTTTTAATTCCTCAGATAGCGAAATGCAGCAGCAACAGCAAAGAGCTTGTGAGCGTGCTCAGACGCTGACGACGTCTGCGACTGCGCTGACTGCAGCGCCTGCCGCCAGAATCAAGTAATGTAACACAATCAAAACACTATAAAAATAGCAAAAATCTCTGAAAAGTGACAAGGATGCAGCACCGAATTAATAATATTTTGCATATTAAACAGATTAAAAGACAAGAAACAGATTAATGGACGCTTCTTTGATTTTGAGGTTGCATGCAAACTCAATTTGGCTAAAAAAAAAAAAACGAGGGGGCACTTGTTTGGCCCTGTCCCAAATGGCACACTGGTCCTCCTCAGAGTCCACACTTTGATGATATCATATAGTGCAGACTTTAGGGACCCTTGATGCAAGTCCACGTGGTTGCACCCGAGTCGTATTTTGGGACAGACTCGAGCGTCACGCTGAAAATAGTAAGAGAAGTTGCCCATCAGTGTGAACTCTTCCCTTTCGTGGTCTGATTGGTCTGACTGCTCTTTCGCGAAGATTTCTAGGTTGGTAAAGTGCGCAAAGCCTGCTGCAGTGCGGGCTTCGCCGAAGACCGCATCAAGGGGGCGCTGATGAGCACACTTTGAAGCGTAAAAATGACAGATGGGACACCCTAATTGAGCGCATGCAATTTAAGGCCACGAGACCGAAAGTCCACATGAAGTGCGCCATTTGGGCTCTATGAATGGGCATGACGCGTCATCATTGGTATCCACACTCTAAGAAGGGATGTGTTCATTTTTTTTGCACATTATAAACACAAGATGTGTTAAAACAACGCAAAATAATAACTTTTTATTATCCATAACTAGACACAAAATGTGTTATTTTAACAAAAACGTGCCTTTTTTGGAATTGGGTATCCTGCTGCTGCACAAAGCCTTATTTGTCCATTAAGATGAGAACCTTACAACCTGATCCACAAGACTGAAAAAACAACTTGATATTATGCCTTAGAAACTTGATGATTTTGCTACAGCGTCTGCTTCCCTTTATGTGAATGCAATACAAATGTTCATCTTTGAAGACTTGTTTACTCTGAAAACCCAAAATATAAGTTTTTAGATTGGTTATGAATCTGATGTAGGTTGAAATGGTTTCTATGGTAACACTTGAAAGGAATAGACGGATATGAGAAGTAAAGTTATGAGCCGGTGTGGCATGAGGAAGTAGATCAAATACTGTTGTCTATTGTAGTGGATCTTCATCTTCAAACAGCGAGAACTAATGATGCCATGGGATATTGGCAATATTTACTAAGAACTGGCTAATACTGATCTCAATATGGTGTTGTGAATTGGAAGTAAACCTCTCGGTGGGCCAAAGTGATAGACGAGGGCAATTCCAATAGAAAGTCTTGAGCTCTCTCTTTATTCAAAACAGTCAATTGGGCTTATTGGATATTAATGCCGTTTCGTTTAGTTATTTATTTAAATGATATTTAATGGCAAAGCAGAATAGCAGAAACTGAATTATAGTTTGAAAACCTTAAATGTCCTTAAGAGAAAGAATATTGACGTAGTATTTCTGGTGAAATGAAATCCAGCCTCATGGGGTTAAATGATCTTTCACATTGTAGACTTTAGCAAATCATTTGCTTTTACCCTTTAAATAAATGAGTAAATGAATCATCATGTAAACGTACCTGCAATAGCCAGGATCTCTTAAAGGGAATCTTGATCTGCTCAAAAGCTTCTTATGGCTGGGGAAACATGCATTCATTTCTTCTCATTTTGAAACTGAAAAGAGACACACACATAGTTAACCCCTTCACATGCAATAATCTAAAAACATTTAGTTCATATAAATCATTCTGGGATACCTCATTAACCTCCTTCAAAACTACATTTTTAGTTTGAATGTTATTGCAAAGCTTTTTATTAAAATCCTAAACCGTTTCCTAAAAACACTGTGCCATCTCCTGCTCTAAGAATCATTATCTATGATAAATATTTCTCTAATTTGCCAAGATTACAATCATTGGGTTTTATTTTGATGCCCACAATTGTTTCTTGTATATCTCGCAATATGAGGCAATAAAAGGCAGCATTTTTATTTCTTTAATGAAGTTTTCAAATGTTAAACCTAGCTTTGTGTTTCCACCCTTAGGAAATAATCTTTGATTATGGGTTTCAGAGGGAGAAGAAAAACAGCAATAAAAGTAATTTTATCTGAGGCATAAAGGAAAATGAAAAACTCTTAGTGATATGCCTCTCTGTAATTGCTCTTGCTAAGAAGGCTGCTGTTGTCTCATCCTTGGAGAAACATCAGGGAAAATAGCAGTGAGGGGAACAAGTGCAGGCTTTTAAAGTATAATGGTATGATTGATTGCTCTCATGAACTAATTGGCTCACTTTTTATTTTGCTTTCCTATCCATTTCCTTTCTAAATCTACTGGGTTTAAACATACTGGGTGGGACATTTCTACTGTAATTGAATTACTAACATCATATGAGAGGTTTCAGAGTGCTACCGTAATGATGTGCCTGTTGGCACACATTAAACCAAATAGTCAAACCTGATCCATTTAAACCATTTGAATAACAAGTGCTTGATCTTATGCTCATGCATATAAACAACAAGTATTTGGTACTTTTGTATTTCATGAATGATATTTTGGAACGCCAAAAAAGTACTGCATTTTTAAAGCCTTGACAAAATGAGCGTTTTAGGCACACGCCACCAGATAAAGGGCAACCTTTTCAGCCAGGAATGCACTAAAATCCATCATTCAAAACACTATACAGATATTTGTCTGATCCCTGTGTGACCCAAAAGTAAGACTATTCTGTAGAAATGGCAACATCCGTCTAGCAGAGATTTGTAGGCAGTTGATGAATTTACGGATTTTGCATATCAATGCAGGCATCCGAGATTGAAATCCATTTCATTTTACGGATCGCTTTTTGATGCCTTTCCATTATAAGGATGTCACCCTAAGGTCGAATGAAAATGCCATCCCAGTCTAAAGCAGTTTGCTGATGGCACAGAGCCCACTGCTAGATGCTGAAATATCCCTCATAGGTTAACCTCGGTATCTGCAGTGATGGTTTAAAAAACAGATCCACTCTCAGTGCAGTTTACAATCCTCTATATATTAACTGCATGTTAAGAATGTCAGTTCAATTCTATTTATAGAGCTCTTCTCACATTGTTTAATTGTTTCAAAGCAGCTTTACATTAGTAAATGCAGGAGAACACAGAAAAATCGATGGACAACATATTCAGCAGAGTACTGCGGCTAAGATTAAACCACACTAGCGAGCATTGTAATAATATAACGTTTAGAAGAGGGTGCTAAGTTAAGCCAATGTCAACTGATTCCCTAGGGGTTGGAAAAAAACCCTAGGAGGAAAAACCTCCCGGATATTTTAATCAGGAGGAAAAAACCTTGAGGGAGAGCCAGAGATAGCTGATTCTATAGAGGGTATACTATATAAAAGTGATGATTTGGATGATTGTATTAATTTTGAGAGCTTTTCTTTTGTAGAAGCTTTAAATGACTCAACTTGTTCATGTGGTAGTGTAATGTTCAATGTACTATTGGGTAAAATGGTGGCTGCTTGCATAGCTTCGATGTAAGCTTCAAACTATACTTTTTGTAAAAACACGTATTCTAGTTGCATGTATAGATTTGGTACCAATATGTACCTTTTGAGGTAGTAATATTCACTTTTTGAAAGGATACCACTCATTAATATGAATAAAAAATGCCAATGGCCGCTCTTCTTTTTAATATTTGTGAAAATAAATACGTACAAATCAGTACGTATGTAAAGCTGTTAATGTTTATATAATTAACGTATTAGTCCCTTCAAAACGTCGATATTATACCAGTCCTTCCAGAAAAATGCGATTATGCGATTGCATGATTCAACGCATATAATCAGCCAAAGTCCGGATATTTATGCAGGGGACGCATTTTTTAAATACGCCGCACTTTCGCCGCATAAATTACAGTTTTCCCCGCAAAATATGCGGGGCTTGGATGATTACATAATCCCTGCTTTTCGTAACAAAGAGTCATATATATAGCATACAAAGTTGAAAAATTTAGCAGCCATGTCCCCTGTTGTCATGGAAATGTTAGGAAGTGACGCAATTACGTGACGTGAACATCAATAAAAAGCTGCAACTGCTGCAAACAGTTTTTGCAAGTTCGCACAGTTTTTGCAAGTTCCCGCAATTTTGGCAAGTTTCTGCAATTTCAACGCATGAAATCCTGCATATTCCATCGCATTTTTTAAGAAATTGTGCCCCAAGATCAAGGATTTTTGCCTGCAACAATCACAAAAAAAACCTCTCTTTTTCTGGAATGACTTTTATACATACTGTATCAGTGTGTGAAAACGTCACAGAATTTTTTGCTAATTTTTCCGTGGCATTCTCATGGATCTCCACTTTTTTTCCGTGGCATTCTCACGGATTGGTTACTGGATTAAATAGGACTGTTTTGTCCTATTTTCTTACCATTGTCGTTTCGGTTATGGGTTAGATTTACATAAAATGACATTCCTACCCAAACCCAACTCAAACCCCAACGCCAGGCGACAACGGTTTAGAGTTTAGAAAATATAAAAGAATAGATCAGAAAAAAAGTATAAACCAATACTTAAAGTGACATACTAACGCAAACACCAAATCTAACCCTAAACCGAAGCGACAATGGTTTAAAAATAGGAAAAAGCAGTTGAGTAACCAATCCGTGAGAATGCCACGGAAAAGAAAGTCCATGGCAGGGCATGACTATCAGTGACTATCCCAGTGAACTTGTGAGATCATGTTGAAAAATACACACGTAATCTCGTTGCATGTATAGATTTGGTACCAATATGTACCTTTGAGATACTAATATTCACTCTTTACAAGATGTACAAAGGTGAACTTTTTGAAAGGATACCACTGGTGACAGCTTTTGTACATTTATTTCTGAAAGTGTGTACTTGACATGCAACATTTCCTCTATCTGTAGCTGAAGTAGTATACAAATGTTACTGTATCAACACCAAACACATAGGTTCAGCTCAAACATACAAACTAATAAAATACCTTGAATGCACAGAAAAAAATGTGTCATGCTCTAAAAATGTCTGGGTGGTTTTAACCCATGCTGGGTAAATATTGGATAGAACAGATGCCAAAATGTTGGGTTGTTGTTGTTATGCAACCATGGGTTATAATTACTCAGCAGCTAGGTTTAAAAATCAGTTTAAACCCAGCGGTGTGTTCTGTCCAATATTTGTGCATATGCTATGCAAATGTTTAGATGTACATTAGACAAAAAATAAAAATGTCACTAAAAAATTGGAAGTTGTGGTTCCCGGTAAACCTTCATAAATAATATGGGAAATATGTAAACAGCTTTGTAGTTAAAAATGTAAAAAAAATATGGTGGCCTATTCTTAATTATTATAGCATAGTTATGTATATTTTCCAATTTTTACCTGTATTTTTCATGGCATAGTCTCATAACTTGTCAATTCTTATTTGTGTTTAATTAATGTTACTTAATACTTAATAGCATTGTCAGTCCTATCTGTGTTTCCCCTGTTTTTGGGGTGCACGTTTTCCCTCTTGTTCCTATAGCTGTGTCCCAATTAGAAGGCTGTGACCTCTGAATGCTTCTAAGACCGATTGTGTCACAGCAGCGAGACTGAAAGTCAGTAATCCCATCTCAGTTCTAAGGCTGCTTAAAATGCGACCTTAGAATGCACTCCGATTCATTGCATGCCTGTAACGGCTGAATATAATGGCTAGATATTTTAAAATAAACATTAAAAACTTTGTAAAATAAAAGTGTGTATTTTGCAGAAAAAAAGTTTCTTGTTGCTGTTTCAGTATTATAAATTATGTTTTGTATTAATATCATTCTGTGTATGTTGCATATATTTCTAAAGTTGATTAATTTGATATAGTGTTTGTTAGTTTAATCTAAATCAACATGTCATATTTTCTAATTAACATGTCTAATATTTTCTTGACCCCAACAAAGGGGAGTTATCCAATGAAAAAGACGGAGGTGTGTTGTTACATTCAAAAATGCCAGAAAGTGGTAACTCAGCCCTATTCAAATAAAAATACATTAAACATCTGTCCCTTAAATTGTGCACATTTCCAGTTAACATAATTCCAGTTAACAACTAACTTATTATGATGACGAATATTACATGATGTATCAACATGGGGGATGTAGGACTTCCGAATTCATTCATACTATCCATATTCATACTGTTTTAACGGTCGATGAGTAATACTTCATCTAATTCAGTACCTAATGTCACAATATGCAATTTCGGACGCAGCCAGAGTTCTGACAATGGAAGTTCAAAAAGCTTGGCCGTCACGTAATTCATGGAGACTTGATAGTTGATAGTTTCTGAAAGCTTATTAACCATTGAAGTTCATTGAGTTAGAGGCAAAGAGCTGTGATTTAATTAATAGTCAAGAAATGCATTAATTTACAGTACTTATATACAACACCATTATGTGTAGGTATTATTTTTATGTAGTTACATCAATATAATCATATTTTTTGACAAACAAATCCACTAACATAGGAAAATTTATATCAAGGGGAGGTATCTCCGCCGGGGATGGGGCTACGGAGATGGCTTGTTGAAAAGGCCCTTTCCGGAAGGATAAGGGACCCGAAGGGAGAAGCCCCCGGGCCTAAGGTGCCCAAGCCGTATGAAGTTCAGGGAGTGGTACACCGTATTTTTGCAGAGGATTGGGCTACAGAGATGGGGTTGGGCTCATTGAAAAAGGCCGTATGGTGCTGTTATGTGTCTTGTTAAAGGCAGGGTATCTGATTTTGATAAATGCTAACTTTAGTCTAGCACTGAAATCACGATGCCACCCTCTATTAAAATCGCCACCCAATGCCACGCCTCCTCCAAAACATGAACACGCACAGACCAGAAGCCTATTCATGTTTCATTCAACAGTGAGAAAACTTTGCAATGATTTGTTAAACATTTTTTGGTCCTACGCCTTTCACAGATGACATATATTTATAAAAATACATTTACTTGACATAGTGATCAGGATGTGAGGAGATTTTTAACCAGTATAAAAAATGTTTCTGGATCAAATCAAATACCTTGATTTTAAGATGTTAACAACTTTAAAGCTTTAAAATGCATCACATTGTGTAGTATGTAAGCTTATAATGTTTATGCATGTTTATATACAATTGACTGTAAGCTGTGGATATATCTCATGCCTGCTTGATTTATAAATATACAAAGAACTAGATTAAAAAAGATTCATAAGGAACATTTTTATTTATTTTAATTATAATAATACCCCTGGCACAGTGTTGTTTTCTTTTGTTGTTAATATAAACATCTGATGGCAGACACCATCTTCATTACTTCTAATTATTAATAATCCCTGCACGTATTAATTTATGCATTTTAATAATACAACAAGTTTTCAATAAAATAATTCATTGCATTTAATTTAATTAACCAACAGAATCACAGTGCCAAAACACCCATACGTTTTTTTGCATAAATATGCTGCCATCGCGTTTATTAGTATCTCTAATTACACAATAATAGATGAATCTGCATTATGATAGCTACATTTACAATTTAAAGGCTGATTTTGGTTTGTTATGTGTTGTTAATGTTATCATCAGCTTGTCCAGCCTAAACAGTTGTTTTCTACTAAAATCCCCTAAATGTACTAATTTAAAGAGAAATAATCCACTACAAATGCATTGATGCACAAAGTGATTTGATTCATTTGTAGTGCTGTTTTAAACGTCTTAAAGGGATAGTTCGGCCAAAAATGATATTAAAACCCATGATTTACTCACCCCCAAGCTGTCCGAGTTGCATATGTCCATCGTTTTTTAGTTATTTTAGAAAATGTTTTAGATCTTTCAGTTGATTAAATGTAATGTTACGGGGTCCACCCATAGTCCACGACCTTCAAGTCCAAAAACAGTGTGTCCATCCTTCACAAATTAAATCCAAACGGCTCCAGGATGATAAACAAAGGTCTTCTGAGGGTAATCCGCGCGGTGTTGTTGTAGAAATATCCATATTTAAAACTTTATTAACGAAAATAACTACCTTCCGGTAGCGCCGCCATCTTAGACTCCTCTGTATTCAGGACAGAGTATTAGCGTAGTGTACGCACTTTTCTTAGTGACGTATGACAAATTCGGAGGGCGGGGGCACAGAGCAGCAGCAGAGTAGCCTCCGTAGGCTGCGTAAGCTCTCATCCTGAATGCGGACGCGACTAAGATGGCGGCGCTACCGGATGGTATTTATTTTCGTTAATAAAGTTTTAAATATGGATATTTCTACAACACCACCACGCGGATTACCCTCAGAAGACCTTTGTTTATCATCCTGGAGCTGTTTGGATTTAATTTGTGAAGGTGGACGCACTTTTTTTGGACTTGAAGGTCGTGGACCCCGTAACATTACATTTAATCAACTGAAAGATCTAAAACATTTTCTTAAATATCCGAAAATGTTTTTTCTGAAAAACGATGGACATATGCAACTCGGACAGCTTTGGGGTGAGTAAATCATGGGTTTAATATCATTTTTGGCCGAACTATCCCTTTATGTCTTAAAACTTTCATCAAGTTTTGTTTATCACATTCAGTCTTTTCTCTATGGAGCTGACAGTAACTTCCGGGAACTCTTCAGAGGCTCCATGATCCGGAGGCGTCATGATTCGCTACTGTGATTTCTTCCCCCAAATCATCACCTGACTTGACAGATGAGAAAAAAACGCAAGGTCGCTTTCAATAGTTTTACCTGCGTTTCCCTGGGAACACCGTTTTTTTTTTACTTAACCTGTACAATGCCTCTCTCTCCTTGCCTGAGCACCATGTCTCTGATTGCTTTTGTTGCACAGCAGAACAATCTTCTTCCTGAACAAGAACACATCCGCTGTCTAGTTAAAACACTGCAAACAGGTCTGGTACATGCAGAACCCCATTACAATTATACAAATCGCGTACCCGCGCAAATCTCTTTTAATAAATACTTAACTTCATCTGACGTGAAATTAGAAAAGAACATATTTGGTTTGTGAAAACTGTAATTATTTCCTCCATTTATACATGGTCTGTATGCTGGAAATAACAATTGCTTTATTCTTTCCGTTTTCTAGGATTAATATATTCTCTTCTTATAGACAACTTCCTTCTTCATACCTTCTCTCCAACCACAATTTGGTCATGTCCACCCCTGGACGTTATTGACAAGACACCATCATATCTCCAATAGGAGCTCTTTGCACATTGCGCATAAATCTACTTTATTTGTACAATAATAAAATATATGTAAGTTTATGCATTTGTATGTATAATGTTATGTGGCATTGCGGTATGTTTTGTATAAATTTATACAAATATGCATGCATCCATATATGCATGAGTTGTATAAATTTGAAAAAAGACTTTCCCAGCTGAGTCTTGCCTTCTCCCAAGGTTTCTTACTTTATCTTATATAACAAGTTATTGAGTTTTTCTCTCTCACCACTGTCACCTACAGCTTGTTGCATATGTTGGGGAGAACAGTACTGTTTGAAACAATATTGAACATTTCTTTCAAATCTTCCACTTGTGATTAATTTTTGGTCCGATTTCATCATGCACAGAATGTACAGAACCGAGTAAGTTGTAAAAGAATGGCAAGAACAGTCCTGAACCTAGTAAATAAAATAATACGACCATCTGCAGCGTGTCTGAATGTAACTCGGTGAGCATGAGACTTCTGAGACGGCTTCTGACCTGTTGACATACGACACAGTCAGCTGTAAACACACAGCTGTACAGTCACTTCCTGCAGAACAGTGCTGTGATATTTCTGTTTGTAATTGTGAGATGTCCAGTCCGGGAAATGACACAGGAAAAGGCCTAAGAAGAGGAAACAGACACTTGGGCCGATCATAACGACTAACTAATCAAACTATTGTCTTTTTTTGTGTTATCTGGCATTTCAGATGCCACGGCCTGACGCAGCTCCGTGTTGAACTGGGATCAGTGATGTGGGAAATGCATTAACCCTGCGCTCTCTGGCGAGGAAGAGGAGCAGTCTCATGGGACAGTGGCGATGCGTTCTGCCAATGTTATTTCCCGGACAGATTGCACACTTATTGCATTTTGACCTGTTTGGCAGCCTGGTATTGATTTTTGAAGCATTACGGCAATATCGGGATGAAAGGGTTTCTCAGAGGGAAGGCTGCAATAAGCTTGTTTGGTAGCTCTTCTCACTTCTTCTGGCTCTGTTGTTTTTGCGTGCTCTAGTCGATAAGATAAATTCCACAAACGCTTCGGATATATTGCTTGGCACATGGCTTCCTCTTCGGACCGGCGGGAATAGAATGTTAATTAAATAAAGGAAGATCTCATTTCCATCAAACGTTACATCTTTTCCTGCGTGTGCATGGCCAGTTGCCTACGCGCAGCTTTAACCTGTTGCTTGTAGGAAGATCAAGTCAAGTGTGCCTGCTTCACTCTCTTTCCCATCATGTCTCTTAATTCCGGTGTGTGCCTTAGATTGGATGCTAGCCACAGGATGAACAAATGGTGTCTGTCTCCATGGAGCATTAGTTGGTCTTTAGCATGTATTATTGATTTGATTCTCCTAATCACCGTCTCCACTGTTAGAAACCACACAGTAATGTGGGCAGACAAAGTGCTCAGAAAACATTTCGGACATTACCTTGGCTGTGAACGTTGTTTGTGTGCATGCCTCATAATCGTCTCATTTACAGTAAAAAGAAAGACTATTGCATATGCCTTCATGTCTTAAATACTAAATGACAGAAAACATAAATACTTAATGCATTATAAAACAAGTTTATTACTCATAACTGCATTCACTTTTATGGCTGTGGACCTTATAATTACATATAAAATGTCTCATAATATTTCTCAGTATGTGTAAACAGATCCAATGGTGCTATATCATGCTAAGAAGCAGCATCATCTTCATGCATGTCCTATAGTGAATCATAAAAATTGTAATCAGTAGTGAGATGATATACTTTGCAAAGGCCAAGGTCTAAACAGACTTTTTCATAAAGCATCGAAATCAACACATTATCACCTGAACCCCTAGAGACCTCTTTTCTACTGACCAGAATGCATCTAACTTCTTCCAAGGCCTTACATGCACCTCTCGCATAAAGCTCGATTCGTCTGCACACATTTGCTTAGATATTTGATCAAACAGACGGATGTTTAAATATGAGGAGTTGGAGCTTCTTTCAAAAACGTCCACTTAATTGCAGCAAAGAAAGAGAGCAAAGTCACGTCATACCAATGCTCAAGGTTATCCATTTATTCAGCAACTGAAAACACCACATTCAAAAGATAAAGACAGCATTCCAAGTCACGCAATCGAGTATTAAAATGTTTAGTTGGCATAGTTGATGAAAGCAGAGGGTCAAAAAAATAAAGCCATTTAATTCAACAGGGTGCATTTTAAGGTAACAAATTCCTTCAGAGATGAAGTGCTAAAGACACGGAGGAGTGACAACTGTGGGTGCTGTGAAAATGTGTGGGAGGTTTAAAACAATGAAGAGGAACTGTTGATTGATTTGTCGAGTTCACTGAACCGATGTATCATGAATATTATTTTACATTTGAGTAATCCACAAAATGTTCCCTGGACATTATTCATCAACAATGTTGACATTTTATTTATTTTACATTTATTATTTATTATAAAATTCATTTATTATTTGTAACACCGTTCCAGGATCCAGATATATTTTTGGCTGGTTAATCGCTACACAAGTTAATCCACAGAAGTTGCTTATACATGTTTAAAAAAAAAAGGCAATTTGATATATCCAATTCACCTAACCTGCATGTTTTTTGAACTATGGGAGAAAACCGGAGTACAGCCTTTTGAAGAATGCATGAAGTGTATTCTTCGTGGCCTCAAATTACCCACAATTCTTTGTGCACATTTCAAAAAGATTGTGAGAATTAATTCGGCACGCACTTAGCCCAATTTCATTTTGAAATGTTAGCAAACGAGTCGGCACAGAGCTCATCCAATATCGTTATGACATTTAAAGCAAAAACAAGTTTTTCTTCTGTTTTGTTGTAAATTATTCACATAATGTTAAACTGTAAAGAACTTAGAGACCACAAATGGTGGGTACATCATTCACTGAATGCATTAAAGAGCAACTATGATCCGATTCATGACTTTACATTTCCTTTGGTGTGTAAGTGTGTACATGTAAACGATGTGCAAAAGGTACAAACCCCAAAGTAAACGTTGATGTGAGTTATCGTCTCCAACTTAAATCTCTTTTCTTGGACTACAACAAACACAGGGATTGTAGGCAACAGTTTACTTCCTGGGATTGTTGACGTAGACAAGACCGACATTATCATAATTCCTTCGCTTCGGACTCACAGCCGGTAAGTTAACTCTTGTCAGCATTGCATTGTGAGCGAATCTTTCAAACATGTTAAGGGGCGTCACATTTCCGGCTGACGTCAGAGGTATTCAAGCCAATGAAAATGTACAGATTAGCTGGCCAATCAGGGACACAGAGCTTTTCAGGTCAATAAGTTTTGTAGAAAATGAATGCGTTTGAGGAAAGAAGTATATCTGGAGCTACATAAATGTACGTTAAATTATGTGGGGTTTTTTTAACCATAAACGACGCGAACACATTATATTATACCAAATACACAAAAAAAATTTTTAGGAATTAAATAGGTGCACTTTAATGGACAGTTGTAATACCTTTTTGTTGTGATACATTGCATTATATGCAAATTCTCTCATTAAAGTTTTCATGCCATGACCACGGGGCGGAAACCGTTTTGACGTTGACATGGAGTCTATCTCATTGTAGCTTTTCAAGGGCACATATTATGCAAAATCCAATTTTACAAGGTGTTTGGGCATAAATGTGTGTTGGCAGTGTGTGAACACATCAACCCTACAACGTAAAAAATCTACCCTCTCCTTCTTTTTTAATGCCCATTATACCAAAGCAGTCTCATTAGACATGCTGTTTTAATTCTCTTATTAATGTGACATCAGACAAACAAGCCCCACCCACGGACACTGACTGACTGGTTAATTTTACCCAAAAGCTTTTCTAAACTGTTACATTTTAGCACAAATGCGGCTAAAGATACTATCATCTCAGACTGTATTCACAGGAATCAGATCTATTTTAACCAAAAGGGCTCACTGTCTGTAGATAAGGGAGTGGAGCTGTAGCCCAATTACATTTAAAGGTACACACATGAAGGGGGCATGCTATAAGAAATGATCTGTGGGGTATTTTGAGTAGAAAGTCTTCACAGACACATTCATGGCACACCTTAGACTTATATTACATCTTTTAAAAATGGTCATAATATGTGCCCTTTAATGTTGAGGAGGACTCTTATCTCAAAGCCTCAGTAGGACTGGCCTAGGATGGATGCAGCCTCCATACATAGGATGCAACCTTGCCTTTGAGGAACACCTTCGGGAGAACATGCAAACTTCAAACAGAAAGCCATCCCGACACAGCCGAGGCTTAAACCAATTACCTTACTAATGTGAGGCAACAACACTCACCGATGCTGACATTTTAAAGGTACGGATAAAAATTTAAATAAGAATGGATTAGTGTATTTTACATTAGATAAGGTTCATGATGTGTTCAGATCAAAAACAGAATAGTTTAAACTTTGAGCAAAAGACTTGATAAAAAAAAACATTGATCCCTCATCCTTCTGCAAATGCACTTGGCACAACTCATTATCTCTTTTCTGCACCATTTTGGCTAAACCTGAACAGAAATTCGTGCCCTTTGCTTGTCTTGTTATAGTCAAAAAGTCCCATAAATCCAGCTCATCTGCGCTATTTGTTCAGTTGCTGATGGGAACCTTCCCGCCCCAATGTAATCTCACCTCATTAACATTTTAGGTGACGGAACTGTCATGGTCCTTATCAAGAATTCATGAGGGCTTATGGCCATATTAACATTTTACAGCTTATAAATTACAGTTCACTGTATGTCTATTTGTGCGTGTGAGCCAGAGAGTGAAAGCAAGGGATTGAGAAAGTCTTCCTGTGTTAGATCTCATACAAAAAGACACCTAACAGTAGGTATTGATGGATAATCCTGTAGCTCAACTGGTAGAGAGTTGTGTTGACTCAACAGTGAGATCATTTGGTTTGAAACACACAGACTAACAAAATGTATAGGTTGTATGCACTATTAAGTCCAAATGCATTTAAGTACAGTAGTTATAGTATAGATAGGTCTACTAGCTGCTGCTACTACTACTACGAGTGGGTGCACACGCATCTTCTCAAACAACACAATTCGTCCCTAGAAAGGTTATGCAGAGAGTGCACAGCTAATTAGATTCAACTTAACACATCTGGGCTTGCATTTGCAGAAAACACTGCGTTTTACTCCAATTAAAGTAGCCGGATGAATCACGCGTGACGGCGCGAGACCCATACGAATCAGTTTTCTGCCCTTTGTTCGCGCGGAATGAGACGCTATCCATTACACGGCCATAAACAGCGCGCATGAATCTCGCCCGCCTGCCTGAGAGGAGGATTTTCACACAAACAACAGCGATTCAAGACAAAGAACAAAAAACACGTGGAGGTGACGGTGTGGGCACAGGCTGGTGCCGCAGAAGCGCGCGAGCTCGCTCGGTCTGTGGGCCAATCTGTGGCGCAGGCGCGAGCGCAGTGACTCACCTCTGTGTCAGGACAGCGGCAATAGCGATCTCACCCGCCAATTACACGTAAACTCAAGTCACTTCATTCACTGTGCCGCCGTATACAGACAGAAGAGGTGCCTCACACCCTGTCGACCTATGCACGGTCCGACCAGACAAATTGGACGGTCGCAGGTTTAGTGTGGATACAAAATGTGCTTTGTTTCCAAAGTGCAACCAGAGGTCACTCGCGAAAGCTTTTTACAATCCATCATAAGTGTAACTTGGCCACTTTGCAATAACAGAACAATCTAAAACGAGATTTTAGGTTTTGTGTCGTTTATCTAGGCTACTCTTTATAAAATAAAAATAATAACATTAATTCCAAGCGTATAGGCTACTGTGTGTATTACGCATTTTTTGCCACAGAGTAAAACATCTACTAAACTGTGTCTAAGTTGGAAGTATTGACCAATATCTTTTTTGACAAGCGCAACGAACATTTTAATACAGAAACCATTGTTTATGGCATTTGCAGCCAAACCACAAATTATGGCTATTATAGGAACCGTAGTTTTACTAGTATTCTGGATTTATAATAAAACTATTGTTATGCAAATAGTAACGAATCTGACAAAACATGGTTATAGTTATACTACAATAAAACCATTTAATATTCTTTAGAATGTTTTTAGGGGAGATGGTGAATCATTTTTAAGATGTACTTTTGCCTGAATTAATGTATATTTGTGTCACAAGAGGTCTCGTTTCATAAGACATCTGGTGGTGATAAACCACAAATCTTTAGAGTTATTTTCAGCCACGCAATATACGAGAGTCGATAACAGCACTATTTAAGCAGAGGCGACTCGCGCTGACAGTCAAAGCATTAAATGACGTTATGTGTAGTTGTTTCATGGGTCTACACTGCCCTCTTTTGGTGCCTGCACACATGACTCGGGGTACGCCTGCCACATCTCGTTAAAATAGCTGTGATTAGTTGCTTTTCCTTAATCTCATTTTGTGATAATTAGCCTACCAGTTAACACCCACTCAGAATAAACTTCTTAACTGCATCAGCGATGATTTAATCACATATATGTCGTTTAAAGTCTGTCCTCGGCGTTCTCGGTCCTAACATTTAAGGCTACAGTGCGTCTCGACAGTGAATCCATAAAGCCTATGCCTTTTTCCGAAAAGTTTAAGTATTTATGCAATGCAATCAATCAATCCAAAATCAGGTGAGAAACCTGGAATAGGGTCCATCTTTAATCCTGGGAAACATACTATTTTCCCTATAAATAAAATAAACATTTATAAATGGAGGTAAAATGTTCCAAACAACTAAACTTACAAAAATGTAATGAAGGACATCACTGACATCATGCGTAATTGTTCACACCCTCTGCACAGTGAGGTAATGAAGACTTCATATTATTGAATGTAGTTCAATGAAAATAAATAAGAAATCTTCGTGTGCATGTTTTCTTCACTGCAGCCTCCACACATATCTTAAGACCGTGACAAGTGTGTCCGTCACTGTCAGATAAGGACTGTATGTACACTTTTAAAAATAACTGTTAGATAAAGGGTCCGAGCTACAGAAGAACCATTGGTTACCAAAATGAATGTTCAGTCACCAGTACTTTAAAGGAACATTTATTTCTTACTACTTTATAGTAAACCCTTTCCACTATAAAGAACCAGAAGGTTTGGTGGATAAGCATTACTTTTCAGATTCAAATCAAACCAACCAAACAATAAATGTAACTGATTACAAAAGTTAAAACCAGTCTTGGATAAAGAGTAAAAGTAAGATGACTTATTTGGCTAGTAAGCGGTTATGCAACTGGCTTGGTGACAGAACCCACCTCTGAGTTTGTCTCAGGACAAATTTCTGATTCTAATTAATGTATTTATTAATTTACAACAAACAAACAGTCTGTTTCTTTTTGTATTCGCTCTAGATTTGCTGAGTTTGAGTTTACTTGATAGTAATAGTTTCCTGTAACTGAGATAAAAGGCAGATGTTTCCAATTGAGCAAGGAAACTGTGTTCACTTAAAACAAGCAACAGGCATGGTGGGGTAAGCAGGGGCGCTATTGTTTTTTAAGCACTTCCCCTACCCCCATCTTTCAGATAGGCGGCGGACTGAACCCATGGTAGACTAGAGTCCACCTTCAATTTTTTTCGGACTTCGCAAACTTTGTCAAACTCAGACGTAACTTGCATGAACTCTGTATTATTTGGCCTTTAGAGGCTGAAACAGTGCTCAGCTCTTCTCACGCGAATAAGTTTCAGGTTTAGACTTTTTTTAAAACAATGAATAGCAAGCAAACTTTATCGGGTTTACAGTTAACATGTCTCTTTATCATAAGCTTTTCGCTCACTTATGGATATCCGTCAAGCTTGTTCGAGGGTAGCGCATATTCAGGAGCAGTTCACAGGCACAGAAATAAGTAAGTAACAGTTAACTCAAAATTGTTATGAATGTTACAAATGCATATTTACTATTTAAATTCACGAGTTTGTCGATTAAACGGTGTTTTTGTTAATTTCTCTCCATACGACGATAAAGCAAATTTAACTCACAAATCTTAATTCCCCAATAAGAGACATACACTTCGTCATTTGTTAAATCGCTTAAGCAACAAACGAGGCCAATCGATTTATTGAACACCCATTTTCTTTTAGGGAATTAACATTTCAATGGTTTCAGGGTGGTAAAAACAATTGCTTCTTTTCAAACCCGTTTTACACATTTTTGTTTATCAAACCGTGACGTGTATTTTGTTGTCAACCTCAAATGATTAAAATGTTTTGTTTATTTGTACACTCTTTACAGAAACTGGTGCGCTTTTATTGTCCAAAAGAACGTCAGCTGCACTGTGCAAGGCAGTGTGGAAAGTTACGTTGAGCCTGAAGCCGCGCGCTGTCCAGAGCATCAGCCTGACTGTGAGCAGCCTGTGATGTAAGTACCTCCAGAGACCGGGAGGGGTGTGTGGAAATTTTGGCGTTAGCTACTTAAAGGATGAAATATGTTCTACTTCATGCAGCGCTGCCCAGACCGATAGGCGTATGACGGCAAAATTCCGCGATAGCTAATCGAAAGCAGCGTGCTGTCGCGGTACTCTGAGGTCATACAATCATCGCGTCTGCGCAGCACTGCATAGATCGAACACACCTACTGTGTGCTCTTCATGGACTCCGCCAATAAATAATCTGCCAATAAAAGCCGCCATGTTAGCCAGATACCACAATGTAGTTTGTGTTTACTCTGGAGCCGACCATGAAAACCTTAATTCGCGCCCTGTTCACATTTAAAGACTTGGGTATATGGATTATTTTATATGGTGTGGACCTAGTGTGTTTGTGGCATTAGACGAACTAAAGTTGTATGTAAACGTGGCAAAGTGGTTTAGTTTTCACAGATAAACTGATTCTGTTATAGTACCAGGAGTAAAAGTTATTATTTATGTCGTACCTGGAAATTCTTTCAATCTGTGCACACGACTGTTTTACCCATTTTATGCGCGGAAACGAAAGCCCGGCCTGCAGTTGACTTGGATTGCTTACACATTTCTCTGGTTTCAGTTATCACTGACAGGAAAAGATTATTTTGATTATTATATTATAAACATTAAGTATAAATGGAAAGTTAATGACATTTACTTACTCCATTAAAGCCTGGTCTGGAACAGGAAACCAACTTGTTTTTATAGAAAACGCTACACACTAATCTGACCACTGATTCATTAATTGCATTATGACTGACACCGGAAATGATGTCACCTGTTTTTTGCTTGGAAAACACGTTGGGTCACGGGTTTGATTGGTAAAATATATTTAGGGTAAAATGTATTATAAACATAATACATAAAATAAATATAATTATTGTACAACTACAAATAAACAAAAATAAAATTAATATGGTACGATTTGTTGATCTACCACAGTACATTTTAAATTTAACCTACATTGATTAACATTTATTTATTTAGCAAACACTTTTTCCAAAGCAACTGTGACGAGACTGATTTTTTTGTGTGTGGGGGGGTAATTCGTTAATTAGTTTTATAATTAAAGTTTTACAAGAACTTATTATTGTTTAGAGGTAACAATATCAACACCATTAAGAGAGTCTTAAACAGACTAGGCCAAAAAAAAGTTAATGCTCATCTTTACCTTTCCTTTCATCCTGTAATTGAGCCAATACTGTCAGTTCATGGACTATTACTCAAGGTTCAAAGTAATACCAATAAGTGGCTTAAGGCATGGTTTGATCAAATCCTTTTTAATGAGAGTCTACAGTCCAAATGTTTTTGGTTTTTACCTTTCAGCTCATGTAAAAGGTCATCTCAATCACTTTTCTCCCCAGATATCGGACTCGCTTTCGACCTACTTACAAGATAGCATACAAGACTGTGACCGAGCTGGAATGGAGATGCTGTCCAGGATACCAGGGTCCAGACTGCAGAGAACTAAAAGGCTCTCCAAACAGAGACACGGTGCATCCACAGTCGCGCCAAGTTCCCCATCCTGGACAACCACGACATGCGCAAAGTAGGACATGCACTTGAGTGTATGATTTGAAATAATAGCAATTATGGCATCAGAAGACTAACTGAAGCTTATCCCACTCATACAGTTGACATGTTTACGATTCATGCTTTCACATTTATTTTGTTACCGCAGGGTCAGAGAGACGTGAAAATGGACAATATGATGTCAGACGAGCTGACAAAACACGTATGTTGGAGGAAGAAGTGCAGCGGCTTTCTCAGACCGTACTGGATCTCCAGACAGCCATGACGGGTATGGCTGAGAACCTGCGCACAGACCTACAAGAGGACACCAGCAAGATGCTCATTACTCTCCTCAATGACAGGAGCGGACCTGACAGCGCAAGAGCAGGTGGCACGGAGGAGAGTGCCGTGCATCTGGACGGCCACCAGGCCATGAGAGGACACACCCACGAAGAGAGGGAAATCGAGAAAGTGCTGGCCAGGTTGAGTGATATGACAGATGCACTTAAAAGCAAAGACGAAGCTCTCGAGGAGCTGCGAGGAACGGTGACGGGACACGACGGACAGATCCGAATGCTTATGGATGCCTCACAAGGCCTGCCACTCACAGGCGCCACCCCGCTGGATGCAGATATGCTTCAGACGTATATTGATGGAAAATTTGAGAAACTCAAGAAGGAGCTTGTTGCAAACATGGAGGACCAGATGACCAATCTCAAAAATGCATGCGACGATAAGATTCATTCTCTTCAAAAGGCTTGTGAAGACGGAAAGGACAGTGGCTACGTTAGCCTCACTGATCTAGTGCAACACAAGGAGGCCGAGCTTAGAAAGGAGATTCGCGACCTTCGCCTTGATATGTCCATGTCGGATGGTCTGGTGCGCACGAACCGGCAAACGACCGATGTAATCGGGAATGGTGACTACAGTGACTTGAGGCGGGAAATTAAACAAGTGGCAGAAGCCCATCGCATCCTCAATGCCCGCATGGACAACGAGTTGGAGCATCTGTCCGCGCTGAAGTTAGAAGATATTTTCGGCGACCGTATAGAGGACCTGGAGGACAGGATGAACGTCACTGAGAAAAACACAGAAACGTATTGCTTCTACGTGGATGAGAAACTTACAGCGAAAATTACGGATGAGGTGGATGCGCTCCGTCAGCTCCTGAATGAGAAACTGATGGATGTACAGGACCAGTTCACCACCATGCTGATTGAGATCAACAACAATTCCCTTCCAGGGCCATTTATTGATACACTTCAATCTCAGGTGAACTCTAATAAGAACCGTTTACAGGGATTGGATGACAAATTTAACGCCATTTCTCAGATATGCTCAGCCGGCTGCACAACCAACACACCCACCGATTCCCAAAAAGTAGAGGATCTGGAAAATCTTTTGAAGGACGTTAGGCTCTACAGAAATGACTTGGATGTCTTGCGTTCTGATATTGTTAACAACGTAGCAAAGCTTCATGCATTAGAAGATACAATTACAAGGACGTCGCCCGAAAAACAGTTTATCAATGGTCATATTCAGGACACCAACAAAAGACTCAATAATTTGACTGAAAATGTTAATGGGTTGACTGGAAATGTAAAAGGATTAGGAGATACGGTACGCAAAATTAGCCAAGATCTTCACACATTGAACTCCACATGCTGCAATTTGGGGGAGGTAAGCATCCCTGGTCTTCATGTAGGAAGCAGACCAAGTAATAACCAGATTGAAGAACTACGAGACAAACTGGACGCACTGAATTCTCGAGTAACTACAGAGCTGAGCGTGTGTAAGTTCAGCGCAGACGGAGTAGTTAAGGGTGTGTCCGCAGTGGACGACAGGGTAACTGCTCTGGAGAAGATCTGTGGACGCCTTGATGGTGGGGCAAATCATTTCCAGGCCCTTTCAGGGGACTTGGAGAAGCAAGTGGCAAAGATGAACAGCACTCTGGGTAGCCATTCAGGAGAGATCACAGCTCTTCAGAAATCCCTTCAGAATTATCAAATCCAGCTAACAGACATTGCTAAGCAGATCCTTAAGGACCATACAACTAGAGAACAAGGTAAGCTTTCATTCAAATAAAAATGGAAATATGAGGAAGCCACACATCCCTTTATTCATATAAGCCAGGTTGGTGTTGGAAACTGAATGATTGCTACCAAAGCACAAGTCAGTCATTGTATTTGACTGTAGTAGTTCTCTTTTTTTAGTACTAGCTATTTTTATTTTCTCATCTTTTTATTAAAATGCTTTTCGTTATCTAAGAGCTTGAATATTCATGTCAAATCTTTTCCATACTGAATCAATAAGGCAATACATACTGTATACAATAACCTACTATGCCCCGTAGCTGTTGAGAAACAGGGGGCCAAAAAAAGGTTTCCTGTGGCATACATGCCCATAATATGTCAAAACAACAGTTAGTCATATTGGAATGGATCCCTCTGATTTTATTTGCAGGAATGCTTAGCAAGTAATATATATATAATTTGATCTAGGAAGGTTCTTAGAACAGTCCTATATTGTTAAAGTCCCCATGTGGTGAAAATCAAGTTTTTATTGATGTTTATATGTCTGTGTGGTGTTTTAAATATGCTTTAAAACAAACCATGTGCAAATTCATCATTCAACACCATTGCTGAGTATTTTCCTCATAAAACTGCAGTTTTCCAAAGGCCGCGGTTTAATATCACCTCGGTTTTCTATATCACTAACATGGAGACCGAGCGCAACACGTCATAACCTGAAAACCACGCCTACCGGGGGGAAAACAATCCAACCGTCTCCACTGACTTTGTATTGCGTGAGGCTCAAGGCTTAGAACCGGTTCACGGAACGAAACCAGAAACTTTAAAAAAATATATGTTCCGGAACAGAATCGTTTATTTAAAATATCGGTAACTGGTTAATACCGTTATTTTTTTTTCATTCTTTGACAAGATTTCTGTGCAATTTGACTTGGTGAAGTTCACTTCCGGTCGTCATTGACTCAATGGAGAAATTATAAGCTTTCCACCAGCAAGTAGCCTACTCAAGCCCAAGTCTCTAATACTCAATAAGAAGTAAATATTAGCCTCTTTCACACAGTAATTCTGGAAAATTACCATGAATTTACCAGAATGAATTTACCAGTGAATACAAAAATGTGCTGTTCACACACGCAGTGACATTCCGTCTTTTTACCAGTAAGACATCATTCACACATCAGAATCAAAATACCGGTAAATTAGTTGTGAAAGCGGAAGTTACCTGTGGCGCGCGGCAAGCTCGGTGTTGTATTTGTAAACTATCCACGTCGTTCATATCCATGGTCCGTATTTTGTTGTTTTCACATCTGTGGTAAACGCTGATGGTCGCGAAGTTCCTTGTGACCAAACAACATTGCATTAGGTGAAGTTAAACCAAAAATGCGTCTTAAACAACAGTACTGTTTGCACATTAGGCTTCACAGAGGGCGTACTAAGGACGTCGGCAATTCGATGGTAAGCTGTTTTAAACAACTTTGGTGAAGAAATGTGGATGTAAACTTCAGGTGTGCTCGACTTTTAATCAGCATGTGTGTGGAAAAGTCTGTAAACAAGACTGTATGCGTGAAAGGGACTATTGTAAGCTACCAAGTATCTAGAGATGTTTGTTTTTTTAATACTAATTAGTGGTGTAATGGGTCGCAGTTGATCCGTGATCCGGACAGATCTCGACCCACGTTTTGGCTTGCATGCGATTTGCGGATTAATACGCAAATTTAAATAGGGTGAAAGTTTATCATTTGCACGTGTTTCAAAGGCTTGCAAATGTTAACACTTAAGTGATTTGAAACAATTTAACCACAAAAAGGCGCTAAAGTGAGCAATTTTCTGTACGCTCAGACGCACATGCGGTTAAATGTGTCCGGTCGAACTCCAATCAAACGTGATTATACCTATACTCTTCAAAGATCAGAACTCTTATTGTGTAAACTTGAGAGAGAGATGCGCTACTGTGTCTCATACTGTAGTCCATTAAAATACATTTGGCAAATAAAGCACTGAAAAACAACGTAATTTTCACTTATACTGTTTAGGCTGCATCTTCTTCTCCAAGCCCCGTTTGAAATTCATCCTCCGTCTGTGTGTGTGCGCGTGTTTAAGTGCACTCAACAAATGTAGGCATGTCAGAATTACAGTTATGCTGCTTACATAATGTAGCCTTTTAATGTTTGATAACAAGATAGAGACTTATGTAGACTAATAATTAAAGTTTATCACCTAATGATCAGCCTACTTATTTGTATGTCCCACAGCTGACATGGAAAGTTATTTGGTTCGGGAACTTGATTTTTTTGTTCTAACCGGTTCAGGAACATCAATGTTAGGGTTGAACCGAATACGGAAATGTTTAAAAACTGTTTTTGTTCGGAACGAACCAATATGGGAAAAAATCTGGTTCAAAGCCCTGGTGAGGCTGCCTCCTTGTCATTTCTGGCTTATAACAAAAACAAGAATAATGCCTAAAAGCTGCTATGTGACAGGGGTACAGTAAACAAGCCAAAAACCCCAGAAATACGTTTTTATAAGTTGTCGACACCAAATTGTGAGCGTTTAAAGACACAAAAGTGAATACAGACAACTTTTCATTGTACTACTATTATTAGAACTACGCCCACTGGAGAGAAACGTAATCGGCAATCCACTTTTGTCTCCTTAAAGGCTGGGTTTACGGCTCGGTTGCTTATAAAAACGTATTTCTGGGTTGTTTAGCTTGTTTGCTGTACACCCTGTCACACAGCAGATTTTAGGCATCAGCCTCATGTCATACAAAGTGAATGGAGATGATTGGATTGTTTTCTCCCAGTGGGCGTGGTTTTCAAATTAGAATATATGTGCTCTGTCTATGCAACCAATCATGACAACACAGCCGAACGAGTGGATCAGGCAGTGTAAGCCATAGATATGTATGGTGCACAAACTCAGTGCTGAAACAATTGCAGGTCTAATTCTGTGATGCGCAACTCGAACCCGAATACAGCATCTGTGTACATATATATCTATGGTCTGAGCTGGTGTGATTGAGTAGAGGCGGGGACTAATTAGCATATTCAGGCATGAAGAAATTATCATCACAGAACAAAACTTTTCCATATGCTGTTTTAATGTTAAAAGATGATTTTTAAGGGATAAATTATCGACTAGGTGGACTTTAACTTTACGTGCCTTTTGAAAGCGCCTTTCTTTAATGTAAAGAGAACTGAATTAACTGATCACTTGGGTCCTGATCGTAAGCTTTTAACGTTGGGTATTCTCTATACTCTTTTCCTTTAAAACAAGTTTTATATATAATGTATTATTATTTACCGTAAGGGGTGTTCAAAAGCATCCAGTAAATCCTTACTCTTGGTTAGATCAATGTTCTGCAGACTGGGTTGGCTTCTTGCTTTTATTAAACAGCTTCAACATTATGCTAAAAATACCAAAGTTCAATAAATATTTCTATGTTAGAATAATAGTCAGAATGAAAGCCGAGCAAATACTTCATTAACCTAACTATGGGCTGTATACAGTTACCAAGCAACGTAGCAACTTGACCGATGTATTAATATACGCTTGTGCGCTTAATTTACAAACTGTTGTTTAGATTTAAGAGACACGATTTTAACTCTCACTTCAGCTTTCTTCCTTACAAGGTTATGGTTAGTTTCTTGTATGGATTGCAAGCCAAAATCCCTTTTCTTTACGAGCTTAAGATATGTGTGGTCTTTAATGATCTTTTGTCCTGCTTTCACTGCCTATATACAACCGAGGAGTTGAGTTCAGTCGTGGGTCTGGTATTCATTATGTCCTAAAGTCAATGTAAGGGCCTCTGGAGGTGATGAATTCCCACACCCAAATGCAGATGTTCAGTTTTCGTATGACTGTGATGTCACGCCATCCTAGGAGCCTCCTGTTAAAGGCTGATGTAATCATTCCTGATAAGGGTGGAGGTGGATATTTTTTCAGCTCCCTTCTATTGCCCCTCTTCCAAGAACATTGGCTAATGGATGACCTTGTGTTAATGCGCTAAAAGTTTATCTTTATATAAATCTAAAGGACTTTAAATGGAAGATTAGCTTTAATGAAGCATTATTAGACTGTAATTTTGCATTGCAGCCCATGATAAAGCTAAATGTTCCACGACAACACATGTGCCAGGCTGTTGTGTATGTTTCTCCTAACATATGTTTCGGCTTTTGTTGTTTTTAAGCTATTGTGAGACACGATACAGTTAAAAAGTTGAAGCACATTAGACCTTATCCCTGAATAGCTTCGGCATTACTCAAACTCTTTGGCTTCGGATCATGGCAGAGACACATTGCACAATACTGGAATACTGTGACTAAGCCTTGAGCCGTTGTGCCGTGAAGCCTCACAGCTCGGATTCTCGTAATTTACTCTAATGGGTCTTCATTGATTTAACATTAGTCTCATAATGTTTTGGGATGAATAGAAAACGCCCACAACTAATGTTGATTCATTTTTCTGGCTTCTAATCAGATGCACTCAGAAAAAACCCTCAATTTTGTTTGTTTTGGAGACCATGACTGACCAGTGGGAATATTTCTCACCATCACGTCGTCTAATAGTTTGAGTTTCTCCTGATAGTCCCTAAAGTGAATCCTAACTTCACATGGTTCCCCTCCACACCCTTATCAGTTTAGTTCCACGCTTCTGTGCTTTCTCTCACATCCTGTTGATTGATATCTCAGTCAGAGGATGTTGGAGAAACTCTTTCCTGCTTTCACTGAATCTGTCACTACTTGAGGCGAGATCTTTTTTATTCTTTACAGTGTCCAAAAAAAATACTTCCTATAGCTGTCACTGGGGCAGTATTCAAAAGGTCCTAATATGTACCATTTAGGTTGAGATATGTATACATATAATACCAATTTGTACCTAACCAATATTCACTCTTTGATACTTGTGAGGTATTATATTATGGAGTTTTTCCATTGCATAGTACCCCACGGTTTGGTTTGATTTGGGTCGGTTTAGCTTAATTTGGGGTGTTTTTCCACTGGGTGCAGTACGTAGTACCTGATACGTTTTTAGTACCACCTCAGTTGAGGTTCAAAGCGACCCGAGCTAATACCAAAACGTGATGCGAAAACACTGTAGATCACTGATTGGTCTGAGAGAATCATCACTTCCAGCATCATCGCTATAATGTAAAAGATTAGCTTTACCTTCATGCTAGCTTGCGCTGTCTCAAGTAAACATGTTGTCGTCTGTGCTCTGCTATTAGTTCCGAAACTCCATTTTAGCGATGAAAAACATCTACAGGTTGATAATCAGGAACACCATACCAGTCTTTTCCAGACTTGCAGATTGTGGCGGCACATTCGCAAAGCGCACGTCTTAAATGCAACTTAACTTGCCGCCATGGGAGTTTGTACAGAAACTGTCATGTGAAACAGAAGTAGTGATAAACGCGGTGTGTAAACATCTATTTGTGGTGGCAAGTTTTATTTTTGTGGCGGACTGAGAAATAAATGAATGTATGGGGATGTATACCGTACTGCCCTACAAAGGCTAAGTGCAGTAACTACGCAAACACTGAAACCAAGAAAAATGCCCATAAAGTTTTATACACCAGCCAGTCAAACATGTTACTGCAATTTTGGAACACACATTTCTCTGAAATGGGACAAAATTGAACCAGGAGACTTTGTCACAAGACACAACAGATCTCCCAATCCCCATTTCAACTCTTAACTCAATTTTGACCAAATGCGTAGTCACTGCGCTTTGGGTTTGTAGTTCAGTAGCATTCCAACAATGCTCTCACTTGTATGATGTCACAGTAGTAGGCAGCACAAATATAACGACACACCTATAATCCTTGCCACTCCGAAGTGTTACGAAACTCGATGGAAAAGATAACCAAGCCAAAATGAGGTGAGCTGTCCCAACCTAACCCAAACCTTGGGGTACTATGCAATGGAAAGCGCCATTATAAACTCTTTAGGTTGCCACACCAGTGATAACTAGGACAATTTTTGACAATTTTTTCCAACGGTGTATGTAAGCTTTTATTTATTTACTAATACTAATGCACGTCGTGTGATGAGATATACTGAATTTTTATTGATAAACTAAAAGGTGTTTCTGGGGTTCAAGTTGCACAGGACCCTTCTGGAAATTCTCACATTGGATCGAGCCACGAGTAAGGTTACCTGCTGGCAACTCAGTTTGTGTGTGTGTTGCTTTCCAGACCAGAAACTGTCAACCAAAAGACCATTTTGACATAGTACAGTCATAAATTAATTTTTGGTGAAGTCATTTTAACACATTAAAACCTCTCAGCTGTAAGAGCCGTGTCACCTGAGTCCCCGCATCCAGTATCCTTGTGATTTGTGTTCCTGTTGTAATGCACTGTGTGTAATGATGAGTCTGTTTCTGATCTGAGTGCCAAATAGACTGTGTGGGAAACGCACAGATAAATGCCCGCTATCCCTTGGGGGAGGTAATGTATGTGGGAATATGTTTGTGTGAAATCTGATATTTAGGCAGCAGCTAAATGCAGACAAACAGCACTGACGCATGATTTTAGCCGAGTGCATTTTGCCAATATCAGCTGATTAGCTTTGAAGTGAACTCGTGGGACTCAAACCCCGCCCACTTTTGGATCCATTTCTACTACAGCCAATAAAATCAGAACTTAAAATAGACCCTACTGTGAAATGACGCACTTCACTTCTCAATTTAGACAACAACATCTGGTAGGACGAGATTTTTTTTTTAAAGCATATAACAGATTGAAATAAGACGGTTTTGGAAAAATAGATGCATGTGAGATACATGAGAGAAGTGTAAAAAAGTGTGATGTTTAAAAATAGATTTTCTGTCTCTCACAGACTGAAAGCACAGCATCAGGACCAAAGGCATTGTAAATATTAGATTTACCTCCTTTAAAACAATCTTGAATGGAGCATTAAAGCTTCCTCTCGTGGCTTTTTAAAAACATCTCTGTTGGTGTAAATACTTTATGAAGTCTGACACACTAAAACAATATTAGAAGTAAATAGTTTTATGAGAGATTTTACATTATGGGTTGCATGCCATTAGGATACTTTATGGATGATATTGTGAAATGAATGCGGCCAATCTGACTTTACCGGACTTTCAATTAACTTTATATTTCTGTGTATAATTAAATGAATAGGTTTATTTATATTTACTCAACTTCATGGTTTACTAAACTTTTATGCAGTGGCGGGCGGTGACTTTTTTTTTTTCGATGGCGCTCGATGCCTATTTAGCGTATGTAGCCTGTCATGTGTGTGGTTTGTAATTTCAAAATGTGTGTTCACGTGTCTTGTCAAGATCCTCGCATAATCTCATGCATAATTACAGTTTACTGTTAAGGGAGCGTCTTGCATGTATTTTGTGAACGTGAGCGTCTCTTTTATCATAAACGGTTTTGATGCATGTGCAGCACGCACTTATTTTGACAAAACACGTGATGCACAGGGTTAAAATGACGCAACAAACACATATTTTGAAAACACAAGCAACACACATGACACTCCAAACACATATTTTGAATTTGCACCCCTCAACTGAGCAGTCACGAGCCGCCACTGCTTTTATGGTTTTGTTCATTTCATGGAAATAAAGATGAAATCTTGGAAAATATTCAAGGCCACTGTTTTCCAATACTGCAAAAATACAGTAGAAGCCCATTGGAAGGGGAAAAAAATCTTAAATTTCAAAAGCTATCATACGGCCTCAAAAGACTTGGAATATGTCTCGTAGTGAATTCATTATACTGTTGTATTTGGAGTGACAACTCATTAACTTTCATTTTATTGAAAATAGTGTATATCGGATATTCTTCATCTTTTGTTCATTTAGTGACATCTGATTTGTCCATTTGGTTTTATACTCTGTATTAGCACTGCCAACAAAAACTAAATCTCCATTCCCAATTTTTCCCTCACACAGGCCTGCCAGTGAGGCAAGAGAAACCTGCATCTGTCCCTGACACCAGATCTCCATTACAACCCCATAGACCCTATATTCCTCATATCCACATACCTTTGGTAATACCCCACAGAACAGTGCCAGTGACCGGCCGTCCCCAAGTTCGCCAGCCCACCATCTCACGCCAGCCCTACTTCCCACAGCCGCCCAGGCAGCCCACCCACCCCAACCAACCCGCCGTACACAAGCCGGTGGTGGTCACGGGGCAAGCCGGTCCACCTGGGTATATGCGCAGAGTAACGGTCAGACGGGATCACACCTCGAAAGACACGGACACGCACGTGACAGGATTTGCAGGTGCACCAGGTATGATGTGAAATAGGGTTTGCAAGGCTTGAAGCGTCAACAGTATTTGAAAATAGTTTTTTCTCTGTTTCATAGGATATCGACCTGTCAATCCCGTCTTATATAATACAAACCAACCTCAACCTCAAGGTAAATAAAAATCAATTGATCTGTTATTTCAAATTCTTGCTGAATTTTAACATTTTATTCTTATAATAGTTGCACATATTCCATGGAATCCTGCACACCAGAGGCCAATTGCAACTCCAGGTCAGTTACAATAAAATAAAATACCCAAAAATGGCTTGAATCAGCTTGAATTTAGCTAGGACACAGTGTATTTCTATTATGTTAATCTATTGTTCAGAAAAAGATGGATATAGTAAGTAAGTTTCACCACAGTTTTTTGAATAAATGAAAACATGTCTTTTATTTGTCACAGTGTTGCAACAATCACCCCCCCCCCTCACATACACACAATATGTATTTGATTTGTAGTAATGAGATCCATTCGATGCAAAATCTAACATTTTAAAAACGTTTAGTAGGACTATATTGTACCATCTATACCAAAAAAAGCTTGTTTCAGCTACATATTTGCATTTTAGACAATTGTAAAAATCAAAATGGTGTCACGATCAGCTCTTAAACCCTTGAACTTCCTTTCACAACAGTGTCTCAGCAGCACTTCTCGATGGACCCCTTCTCATTCTCAGCTGGACTTACAAGACAGACTTTCTCAGGAGACTTTGGTATCATTCGATTTGATAGGGTGCTGGTCAATGATGGAAGACACTACAACCCTCAGACAGGTAAACTGAGATGCAATTCTTTTACTACAGTTGTTCTTAAAGCTGCGTCCCAATTCGTATAATTATACTCTGCCTTAATAGCATGTACTGTTTTTGTGCTGGGAAAGTACATGTTGTGTAAGACTACTGTATCACTGTGATCCGAAAATTCAAACATTTTGAACATAACTCATATTTGCATTCAAGCATTTCTTCATTCATTATTTGTCATGTAATGTTTACTCTGTAATTGAATTTATTGATTCAGTGCCGCATCATTTGTTAATTCTGTGTAGTGCAACTAAACTCCGCCCTCTTGCGGTGAGTTGTGGGTGATATCAGCCGTTTCAGTGTTCATGGATCTACAGTAGACCACCCGGAAACTTTATGGATACTCATTTTAACGTACTATGATTTGCGACATACTAATTATAATTTCAAATACTGTTTAGGGTGGAATCCAATGACTTCTTTTAAATGACATAATTTTACAATATAGTGATTATATTACATTTTTTGAATCATGGATCGAATAATTTTCCGATCAGCAAAAAAAATGGAAATGGGGAATATAAAATATCAACAGATCAAGAAATTATAAGTATATGGAAATAGAAAGGAACAAATAAAGTATAATATTAGTATTTAGGAAGAGAATATAATCAAATTAATAATAACATTGGCCCTTATTTATCATTCTTGCGTAGAAACGGGCGTATATGTTGGCGTACGATTATGCTTACACTCCTCTCACCGCCTGATTTATGAAGCTGTGCGTACCTCTGAAATTCAGGTGTACGCAATATCTGCCCTTCATAAATGCGGCGGCTGAAAACGATCGTCATTAGAATAACAAGCCCATATAAATTCAAGTCTCCACCTCCCCCACGCCCTCATTTTACGACATTGACACATGGAAGACGGCAAAGACGAGAAACCAGGGAAGTGGAAAGAAACAAAATTGTTTTATTTGGGAGTTTAAAGAGCGGGATTAAAAACACATTAATAATTGCATGACATTTTGTAATATTTGTATTATTATTTTTATTATTAATGAAGCTTAATTGATATTTAGAAGAATAATTATTTATTATTATTATTGTTTAATGTTGCCTACATCTAAATTATATGTCTGCTTAATGGTTCGGTTAATTTTTTTTTAAATAATATTTTAAAATGATGTAGTAACTTTTGTAGTGTGTTTTTCTGTATTTACATACAGTTGTTTGTTAGCTAAGATCCCGTTTGATACGGAGCTCCGGATATAATTCAAATTAACAATTTGTTTCCACGACATCCACATGTTTTACTAGACTAATTCATAATTTGAAGTAATAATAATTGTAATAGTAATGACGAAATATTATAATAATTAATTCCAAGGAACAAACTGTTGAATATTGGGAACGAATTTTATATTTATGGCCATACTTTAAACTAAATAAGAAAAAGAAGTGTTCATAATGTAGCATAAAAGATAATTCGTGGCCATGATTTTGTCCGCATGTCATCATGATCGGATTTATGGCTCCATTCAACACAAGCATTTTACCTTACCTATTCATGTGTAACTATTTATTTATCATCGAATAGTATGTAACTAGCTTACCTTTTGATGCATTATTACCATGTTTTCGTAGCACATCCTTGTGCTTTCTTTCAATGTGCAGCTTCAGATTCCAGGATGAATATTTGCTGACTTTTACAGTCTCTCCGCACTTCTTTTCAATGTTTTCTTCCTGTCCAATCTTAACTTTGATTTTTACTTTACATTTATGTAGAAGGCTTTAATTCCATAATTTGCTAGACGTTTTTACAGATTCTCGAACTAGCAAATTATCAAAGGGCGTTCTGGGTTCAACGAGCGGTGCTGAGCGAGCTGACTTTTTAGAAAGGCGCTTTGATGGTAATATTACCGCACCGCTCAAGGCTCCGCTCCGATCCGCTCACATGCTTTGCCCTGAAACGTCAGGTAAAGCGCCCATGCTCTCAACTGAAGGAATACATATGCCTACAAATCAAATGCTTCGGTAAAGTCTCACAAATTAAACATTGAAGTACATGTTGCATAAACATAAACACTGAAGTTTATAATTACTATGTTTTTGTTTTTTACAGTGGGTCATAATATATCATATATTTTCATTTGTCAGTGCGTTTTGTGGTGTTAGGAATTGTTTGCGCATTTCTGCACTAACTCAGAATGTGCGTACACCACCTCCTGAGCTGGCGTAGGATTTGAGCGTGCCGTACGCCAACGTCCATATTGATAAATCTCAAAGTCACCGTGGTTTTGGGTGTACGCCAGGTGTACGCTGGAAATTTGGTGTACGTACTTTTGATAAATGAGGGCCATTGTCTTTATTCAATAAATGAAATATATTTCATTTTTTTAAAGCTACAGAAATGATTTCCATTTTGTTGTGTGAATAATAATAATGGCACAAACATACTGTATAATAGCACAAACGTAAGAAGATTTCTTAAGTGTACTGCCACTTTTAAGACCGAATAAACATGGATCCATATGATTTCTTTCTGAACTGTTTGCGTTCACTTTTTTCAATTTTCAGTTCACAATTACAATTTATTTATATAGCACATTTAAAGGGATAGTTCACTTTAAAATGAAAACTCTGTCATCATTTACTCATCCTTATGTTGTTTTAAACCTGTATGATTGATTTTTTCTGATGAACACAAAAGAGGATATTTTGAGAAATGATGGTAAACACACAGCAGTAAGTGACCATTGACTTCCATAGTAGGAATAAAAAAAATATGATGGAATTTAAAGGGTACCGTCAACTGTGTGCCTACCATAATTTTTCAAAATATTTTCTTCATCATTTATCACAATACTTCCAAAATATCTTCATTTGTATTCATCAAAAAAAAAGAAATCCATACAGGTTTAGAACAACATGAGGATGAGGAAATGATGAAAGAATTTTCATTTTAAAATGAACTATCACTTTAATTACAATGTCTGTTGACCAATGTGCTTTAAAGCAAATCATCAAATAAACACAAGATAAACAGTACAAACAAAAACTAAAAAAAACTAAATAGAAAATAAGACCTTAAATTCATGCAAATCTCAACAGTCGCATGCTTTTGAAAATTAAAATGTTTTTAATCATAACTTTAAGACATAACTGATTGTTTTTATGAGAATACTTGGCAAGAATTTGGTATTTCGAGATCATTTTGGGTGTATGTGTCCTGTCAAGCGCAAAGATATTCTGTATTTGCCTGCTTTTTTTAAGAGGCACATCTCCGTGCGTGCACTTATGAGTGTGTGTCCATTTGAGTATTTGTGTGCGTCTGTGCACACAGAATACAGCTCAGTTTAACATCTTCTTGCGATCAAATTGTTTCAAATGGTTTAAATGTTAACATTTGCAAGCTTTAAAAACCCATGTAAATTATAAACTTTCTATATAAATACACTGTAAACAATTCTTGTAGAAATGACAGTATTACTGGGTATTACTGGCAACTAGCTGCCAGTAACTTACTGTAGATTTTACATTTATGTTATTTACTGGCAACAGTTTGTTCAAAGTTAAATGAACATGAAACATTTTTTTATCTTCTACAGTAAGTTACTGGCAACCAGCGGCATAATTACAGCAAATTTTTTACAGTGTAGTTATGCAATTCTGAATGATGCGTATTTGAGCGATTATTATTAAAGAGAGAGGTTATTAGAATTTATACTTTTATTTTGTGTCGCTTCTGACTGGGTGGGCCAGCCATCAATCTGAGTGAGCCAGTGCCACCTTGCCCTGCAAATTTTTTTTCTTAGTATTTTTGTTTTGTTTTCAGTAGAAATATCTAAATTAAAATCAAAATGTATTTTCTTTAAGAGCAAAATCTAAAAAATAAAAATATCTGCCAAATGGGTGAGGAAAAAAATCTAGAAATAAGTTTACTTTTTCCTCAAACATTTATTTCAAGAAAAAATTTCTCACCCCATTGGCAGATAATTCTGCTTGTTTTAAGGACAAATTTACTTAAATTTTATATTTTTTGTCTAAAACTAGATTTCGTTTCTTGGGTCATTTTGTTCATCGAGAAAATACATCTTGATTTAAGATTTTTTTTGATATTTTTACTGAAACAAGACAAAAATACTAAAACAGAAAGTGTGCAGTGTGGCCCTTATGTAGCCTCGCCACTGCGATGTATATTATGCTGATTGGGGCTGATGTAATTTATAGTAAAACAGGAGGTTAGGGCGGGGCATATTAGTTGGCTCCTCCCTCTTTTAAATTAGCCAATTGCGTTTAGTTCACCCCACAGCCTGGAATCTGATGAGAAGCCGAAGTGAAGAATAATAATCATAAAAATCGTTTATTTGTATAGATGGATGTAAAAGATTTTAATGTTTAAATACAGTGTGCAAAAGTCTTAGGCCACCATGCTACCATTAGATGTGTTGTTTTTGCAATGTTATAGTGATCATATATAAGTATTTCTCAGTCTCTTTATCCAGAAAATACAGGAAATGTGTTTGTAGTATTAAAAACAGTATAAAAGTATAAGCTGAAGTGTCAAGTTTTTAGGGTAAACTCCCCTTCCACTTGAGCAATAGCGGGAAACTACAGGATCTCTTAAACTTAAATAAAATTAGAATGACTTCAGGATTTCAGTCTCTTTAAAAAAGCTCAAGATGTGTTTCGTGCCAAGAGAGTTCACACTAAATACTGACTGATGCCTGAAGAAGACATTTAGTTCTGAAAATACAGGAAATTCATATTTCCTGTATTTTCTGCTGTATCTTAAAAAAGAGTGAAAAATAAATATGGATGGACATTAAAACTTTGCTAAAACAACTAAGCTGGTGGTGGTGGCTTAAGACTTTTTCACAGTACTGTATATATTAAAGTCCAAAGAATATCATTTAACACATTATAAATGTTAGAAATGTATTGCTGAAACATGACGCAAAGGCTGTAAACTATGTAGTACTGAATTGCACAGTTTTTCACCACTTATGAGTTTAGAATTTTTAGGCAGGCACATGGCCATGCCCTTAACACAATCACGAGCATCCATTCAGGTTGCAGTGGTATTTGAAAGTTTAGAGAGACGGCAGCTTTCCCATGAGTGGGCGTTGGTTGAGAGCAGAGAATGCTGCATATTTTTCCATGATTTTGATAACTTATTTTATTCTTTTCAAATCTATTTTATTCAAATTTGGTTGGAAGTTGGGTGGCTAACATCACATTTTTCTTTGGTGTGACAAACTTAGAACACATTTAATATTTAACTTTACAGGGATTTTAAAGGGCATATTTTGGCAATGTCTTGGAGCACACTATCCTTAAGGCTATCATATTCATACTAAAAGTATAAAAAAACTTTTAAATTAATGGAGACTTTAAGCCCCACAGCTCTGCATATTTTGTAAGCCTCTCTTATTTAACATCTGATTTATCTCATTTTATTTCAACAGAGAACTCTGATTAAAAACCACATGTCTTGCAGATGTAGTGCGTCAGCAGTGCAATGGACATTGGCTTAAAGGAATAGTTCACCCAAAAATGAATATCCAGTCATCATTTTTTCACAGTCATGTTGGGACAGAATTTTCATTTTTGGATGAACTATCCCTTTAATCCCAGGGTACAGATCTTGTATTCACTGTATGATACTTTGGATAAAAGCCTCTGCCAAATGCATCAATGTAAAATTTCTTTTCAAATTCTGAATAATGTATGAATCATGGCCACAGTATCCCATAAGCAATATAACGCCAGCCTGTGTTGTGTTTTCTGTATAGTTGTCACCTACCTGACTTATTTTCAGTACTGTATGTCTTCTTTTGTGAATTGTTTGCTGTACTTATGGTTCTTTTTGTTATGATAAATGTATAAGGGTCATTTTCATGATCTCTCGAAGGGCCAACCCAGGTCCAAAACACTATCCTGCACAAATATGTTTTTGAATATGAATATGTTCTACTTGGCAACTGACTCTGTCCTTATCCTCCCATATAGGGATCTTCACAGTGCCCACTGATGGCCGTTATTTGGTCACCGCTGTACTTACAGCTCCTCGGGGCGAGCATGCAGAAGCTGCGCTCTCCGTCTCCAATCGCAGCGTGCAGAAATTGGACACAGCAGGTTACTGGAGTGGCCACCCAAGACTGACCCCAGATCAGTGCACATGCGGCGGGTCTGCGTCCTTCAGCCTTATCCTTCCACTCCGGCAAGGAGACACTGTGGCTTTGGTCCGCACTGCTGGAAAGCTTGCGGTTTCGGAATCTAGAGAGATCCTCTCCACTTTCAGCGCTATATTTCTATATTCCCCCCAGGCAAGGAGATAACCCAAAAGTCAGCGAGGAGCGTTAATAATGTGACTGTTTTTATGCAAGTCTAGCCATTTACAATGCTGCCTGCATTATGGAATATGTGTGACTATGCAATAGAGTTCGGCTTATTTATCGAAAATACAGCACGGAGTTACTTGTTTGCCAATTAGTATATTAAAGGGACACTGCACTTTTTTTTTAAAAATATGCTCATTTTCGAGCTCCCCTAGAGTTAAACGTTTGATTTTTACAGTTTTGGAATCCATTCAGCTGATCTCTGGGTCTGGCGGTACAACTTTTAGCATAGCTTAGCACAATCCATTGAATCTGATTAGACCATTAGCATCACACTCCAAAATAACCAAAGAGTTTCAATATTTTCCCTATTTAAAACTTGACTCTTCTGTAGTTACATCGTGTACTAAGACTAATGGAAAAGTTGTGATTTTCCATGCAGATATGGCAGTGAACTATACTCTCATTCTGGCGTAATAATAATAACCAAGGACTTTGCTGCCGTAACATGGCTGCAGGGGGCGCAATGATATCACGCAGTGCCCGAAAATAGTCCCCTGTTATTGAAAGATACAGTACTAGGAGGGACTATTTTCGGCTGCTGCGTAATATCATTGCGCCACTTTGGTTACTTTTTAGGGCGATGCTAATGGTCTAATCAGATTCAATGGATTGTGCTAAGCTATGCTAAAAGTGGTAGCGCCAGATCCGTAGATCAGCTGAATGGATTCCAAAACAGTAAAAATCAAATGTTTAACTCTAGGGGTGCTGGAAAATGAGCATATTTTTTAAAAAGTGTAGTGTCCCTTTAACAAAGCTTGTGTTGGAAGTGTTAAAGGTATACTCCAGCCAAATATCAAAATTAACCCATGATTTACTTACCATCAAGCAATCCAAGATACACATGTCCATCATCTTTCAGATATACACATTTGGAGTTATTTTAGTAAATGTCCTTGCTCTTCCAAGCTTTATAATGGTAGAAAACAGGGATCAGGGAACAACTTTGACGTTAAATAAAAAGTGCATTTATCCTTCACAGAGGTAATTCAAATTTATTCTAGTTTATACATTTTGAATTATGGATATTTTTCTTACAAAATCGCATTTATTAATTGCAAAGACCTTTATTAAAGCTCTTGGAGCTTTGTGGATTACTTCTGTTAAGTATGGATGCACTTTTTTGGGATTTAAAGTCAGAAGTTGTTCCCTGATCCCTGTTTTCCACCATTATAAGTTTGAAACAGCAAGGAAATTTGCTTAAATAACACCAAATGTGTTCGTCTAAAAGATTATGGACATGTGTATCTCAAATGGCTTTGGGGCGAGTAAATCATGGTTTAATTTTGATATTTGGCTAAAGTATCGCTTTAAAAAAACCAACCCGGCAAGCCACCGTAAATGTGTGCCAAAGAAATAAAGCGTTCCATTAGATTTAGGATATAATCTATATATTTACAATAATCTGTCTCTTTATGTTTTTTAAATTGTGAATTTACAAAATATCTATAAATGTAAAAGCAGGTTTATATATTTTTAAACAATAAATGAACAAATGTAAGCTTCATGTTTTTTGAAAAACCACATTGCACTGACAGGGTCACATGGTTTTAGTGTGAACAACACATTTTTACAGACAAGAATTTTATCTTAAAAGAAACTAAGCATGATATAGTTCATCAAGCACTTATTTGCAGTTATTCTCATGGTGTTGAAACAGCTTTTTTACTCGCACAGCTGCAAAATTTATTTTGAGAGATTAGGCAATGCTTCAGAAAAGATGTTAAAGCCATAATAGATGCCGCCAAATGAATAATTCAGTATTGAATTTGTGTATTGAAAAAATGACAAACTAACTAAAGCAATAACTTTGCCATTTGCACATAATCTGTAACTGACAGACAAACAAAACACATTTTTAAAGTTTACACTTAAAGGTCACAGAAATGTGTGATGAAAGCAAAGCAGGTTTTTATAGAAATTAGAGCTGGGCATAGATTAAAATAAATTAATCTCATACAAAATAAAAGTAATTTTTTCCATAACATATGAGTTTGTGCTCCGTGTAATTATTATGTATATATAAATACACACACATTCATGTATGTATTTAGGAAACATTTACATGTGTGTATATATTAATTTATATATAAATAAATAAAACAATATTTAAATAAAACATTTCTTAAATGTATATATATATGTATGTGTGTGTGTTTAAATATACACACACATCACAAACTCATTATTCCAAAAAATGACTTTTATTTTGTATGAGATTAATCTAGATTAATCTATACCCAGCCCTTATATAAAGTAAAAAACTCTGTACACCACTGTAGTAAATACATCTTTAATAGATTCATAAACATTGTCCAAACCATAAAATTTCTTTTGTAAGTATATCCTACAATTTTCCATTTGAAGGTGTTTATGCTGGTCAAATGCAATGTGAAGCCATACAACAAAATCAAGAAAATGAAACATAACTAGAAATAAAAGCGAGTAAAACAAAAAGGCAAAGGTCGAGAAGAACGACCAGAACATTCGGCACTTACACAGCAGTTTCAACAAAAAAATAATAGATATTTTTTTAACATTTTCTTTGTCTTTTTACCATTAAAGTTAAATTCATACAAGATGAGTGTGTTCATCCCACACAAGAGGTATTACTTTCATAGAAAGAACGGGATTTCCTTGTTAACAGTTAACAGATTTCACTTCCAAACATAGACAACAGCAACACACATAATAAATCACAACAGTCAGTTTCACCATGAAATGCCCTAAATAATTGTTTTACTTAAATACATAAGAAAATTATTTCATTGTGCTCTAGTTTTATACATCTACTATTAAGTACTCATTAAAGAGCGCAGGGTGCTCCAAAACATCTACCCTTATCTTAAAGGAACTTGACGATAGTTTAGGCGAGAGCCAAGATCTCAGCTACCAAAAAAGGCTCATTACTTCAGTCAACTCCTAAACACATTTCTTCACCTCATATTACAACATACTGTGTAATATTAAAAAAGCAACTCTCAATTCATTTCTGCTGCTTCATGAAACAATGGGATGACCCCTTAAACTGTTTATATTCAATACATACTGTCCAAACAAAGCATGCAAAGGCCTTTAAATAAAGGCGTTTGAAAATTAAATCAAGAACTGTTTGATACCACCACAACCTACATTAAGATACATACATCAACATACGGTCAATACCTTCATAATGAAAGCATAACTTCATAACTTAATACACAGGTGAGGTTTAGTTTAAGGGTCCAAAGTGCTTAAATCCTTGCAATGTGCACAAAAGACTGCCGAAAAGCTTCAAACGATACTGCGTTTCCATCAGGAGTTAAGTGCAAGATTTGTTATTTTTCCTCTCATGGCTGCAGCCGAAAGTGCGATCGGTAAGGCGTTTTGCAGCAGCCAGACGATGTAAATGTCAGCGGGAGAGAAACAAATACAAGAAATCCCAATTATGACGGATCGCTCTGTGTACTCTTCATAGATCTTTAGTCGATAGTACGAAGTACGTTCAATCAGTCTGTCACGCCTCGTTCTGTGCATATTTCCCAGTGTCCGAGATTTTGAGCTCTGTCAATGCATATTTAAGTTGCTTCACCACATCTTAGAGGCAGTGTGTGTTCATTTGTTATTTCTAACTAATCCATTTATATTTATTAATATCTTTAAGGATATAGCTTTATGCCTTAAGCATCACACACACCCGAACAACAGCACGCTCATCCGAGACATTCTGCTAGTAAAGAGTCCATTGGTCTAACTAATAGCCCAATATTTTACAAGCCCATTACCGATAAATTCCTTCAAAGAAGCAGCCTAACACTTAGCAGCTAAATTAAAACGATACAGATTAGATTTTCTTAATGACCTCACAGACAGAGCAGCACGAAGTGATGTTGTTTGTGGAAGTTCAATCTAGATCGCACATGTGTGATGGGTTGTATTTAAACTATTTTGGTGTCTCACACTAGTTCAAAACTTCAGAGGTGCTTTGGTGCAGCTCACTGTTCCCGTGTAGAGGAGAGTGCCACCTTTATTCTTCCAAAACTAGAGATATGAGATGGGTGCTTAGTGGCACTGATGACAGACAGTGACTGTGTTATATATTTAGCAACTGATAATGGACCTACGGGGATGGTCTATAAAAGCAGGTCCTCAGGACTGATTTCAGGGATGGGTTGTCGCCAGAAACAAAAGGTACTGAATTCTGGAAAACTGAAAGCTGAGCTTTGTTCTTTACTCAGCAAGGGAAAGACGTGATCCACCAGCTCACTCAGTCTACTGTACCTGCACACAAACAAACAAATACAAAGAAAAAAAAAGTTTAAACAGCTAATCCAAAACTCAAAGACGCCCACAAAATGACTGAGCTCTTCGTTATTCCTCATAAAATTCAGCGTAGTCTTTAACTAAAGTCAACATTGATGCTTTTTTATGTTGTGCTGAAAACAGATTTGCACACTTACGAGGATTTATTGCCCTTGGTTTGCTCCTGTATCAGCTCTCCTTTGGGGTTAACGGTGAAGATTCGACAAATTGGCACTCCAACCTCTTTATAGGCAAAGACGTCCTGTAAAACAGGGTCAGAAGATCAGACACCAACCATCAAAAACACAGACCAGGGTTTCCACACCTTCAAATTCAAGGACCTTGCAAGGATATTTCAGGTCTAATACCCTCAAATTCAAGGACTAAATGTGGGGACACATTTCAAGTAAGAGCAAGGTTATATCGTGTTACCTTTTAAGATACATTGTTACAGTTCCCTTTCGAGGGAACTCGCGCTGTGTCACTGCAGTGACACTTTGGGGACACATCCAGGTGTGTCTGAATGTGTATATCAAATTCTACCAATGGTGAGGCTTAACGACAAAGACAGGGTGACGCGGGAGCCAGGAAGTATATCACTATCTGAAATATTGCCAAAGATGGCATTACAGGGACGCAGGAAGTATGGCATGGGAGACGCAGCGTCTCATTCCCTTCTCAGAGAACAACAGTTACATACATAACCCGAGACGTTTACATGCGTCAAACACAACTATGCAAAAAAGCATTTTGTTAGGAATCAACATTCGCATACAGAAGATATAAGCATTTAAAGCGAACAGTTTAGCACGTGTTCTTAAACTTTAAAGAGTCTAGAATTTTTATGATATTATCCTACACTACACAGGAAATTATATGGATTTTCCAGAAAACTTCCTGCATAAAATAGATTCAAGCCCTTTAATGACCTGTATCGATGTATGTTTATTTTCAAAAACTTCCCAGGGCCTTGAATTATTTCCCCCAGATTTACAAACTTTTAAGGATTTCAAGGACCCGTGGGAACAGACATTAAACAAAAATTTCCATTTATCCACTGTACCAGTCTGAGATTCCGACGTTCACAACGGATTTATTATGCAACAGGCCTGTATAAACATTCAATGCCTTGTTCCACCCAAACATCATCATTTATTCAGCTGCAAACAATCAGCAATGCTGTCCACTGCAGCTGGTTTTACAACCCAAAGACCTCAAAATGCTAACCCTCAAACTTATGCCTGCCCACCGATGTCACCGTGAACTGGCACTCGCTACGAGACGAACGTTTACTGCTGATCGACTTACGTTTGTTCGATTCCCAAACGCGGCGTAAAAGGGATGTTTGTTGGGAAGGAAGAGGTTCTTGATGTCAGTGAGACATTCGATTTTGAAGATTTCTGGCTTCTTCTCAATCACCTCCCTTGGAAACAAAACATTGAGTAAATAAAACCACACTCTTGTGAAAATTCAACTCCATGGTTCTATGAACAATGTTACTTAAACAATGAGGTACCTGTGAAACGCAGAGAAGAGGCTACTAGGAGACAGCATGAGGGGTCCACGGGGCAGGATGATGCCTCCATCATTTACCCACTGCAGATACCCTCGGGTCATGTCTGCCATGCCAATTGCCCTGGCCGAGCAGTACAGGAACTTATATCCATTTCTGGAAAACACAAGAATGTTTCATTATTTATAAAGACAGATCGTGACAAGAAAATAAAGCATCTCAAGCTATCTTGTTTATGGCCTCTTAAGGGTACAATGTGGAGATTTGTTTGCAATTTAATATACATAACTACATTATGAGTGGTGTATAAACACCTTACATAATGAACTGTATTGTTTTAGTACCTTAAATTATACACTACAGGTCCTCTTACATGGAAGTCACCGCAATGTTTATACATTAGCCCTAAACAGACAAACAGATCTACAGAGTGTCTCTCAGACAATGGCATGTTTGTCCTGTGGCGGCTACCGTAGCTTCTCAATGCATTTTGAAATTAAGGGGGGAGTTGTGAACTGAGCTGTTGGTTGCAATTCTAGATGATACAAAAACACACACACTGGACCTTTAAAAAAGGAACACGGCAACTTTTTAGGACTTTAGCTTATTCACCGTATCCCCCAGAGTTAGATAAGTCCCTACATACCATTTTCATCTCCGTGCATGCCGTAACTCTGTCTGGCGCACCCACCGCTAGCCTAGCTTAGCATAAAGACTGGAAGTTAATGGCTCCAGCTAGCATACTGCTTCCAATAAGTGAAAATATAGCACCTTTATTTTCAGAAGGCAAAACACTGCTACTTGGGCGAAGTGATTAGCGCAACCTCACCACGGGCTTCTCAGGTGCTGCGATCAAATCACTCCGCCCGAGTAGCAGTGCTTCGCCTTCTGAGAATGTACTTCCCGTTATGTATACTGTTAACTCTTTCACCGCCAGCATTTTTCATGATTTTCACAAAAGTTTATGCCTTCCAGAAAATGCTCCTTTTTAAATATATAAACATATAATATATGAAATATAAGAACAGACCCTCTGCTTTCATCTGTTTCATCCTACCTTCATGTGTTCTGTTTTTATCACCTCTCAAATAGTGTAGGTTTCATCAAAAACACCAAATTTTGAGCAAAAAGCTGAGATAATTCAATTTTTGTGAAGGACTTTTGAAAGAGATCCGATGCAGAGCGATCTTTAAAACATACACGGACATACAGCTGTTTGCCCTAGGGCAATACTTCCGCTTTTTATAAGTTGCGAAAGACCTGGTGGATAATAGCGATATTGCAGATTGACGAGATATCGGGGAAAGAGTTAAAAGATGGCTGTGTCTCATTTGACTTTGTTATTTGTACACGCTGTGACTATACAAATTACAACATATAAATAGGAAAATGTTGGCATTATTTTGTCACTTATTAGAAGCAGTATGCTAGCTGGAGCCATTTTCTTCCAGTCTTTGTGCTAAGCTAGGCTAGCGGTGGGTGCGTCAGACAAAGTTATAGCACGAACAGAGATGATAAAGGTATGTATAGTCTTTTCTGACTCTGGGGGATACAGTAAATAAGCTAAAATCCCAAAAGTCGGGGTGCATGATTTTTGAAAAACACTTTGGAAAAGGGAGCCGGGCCGCGACTACCAACTACACACTTGTAGCCAATCAGCAGTAAGGGGCGTGTCTACTAACCAACATCGTTGCTTGGGTTGCGTATGTGTGTGGTGGGTCAATCAAAAGAAGGTGCAGATTCTTTTGGGGTAGGGGTGTGTTTGTTTAGGTGATTTCATATGTCAACATTGTCTTTCAGAGATCATGCACCCCTCCTTTAAGGATCAAGCATGGAAACTCACTCAGCCACAAGGTGGTATAGTTTTGCAAGGCCCTTATGCGTCCAGTCCTTCCCAAACTGCGGCAAAATCTGCCCGAACACATCTGATCTGAAAGCACAGAGACGTACTGTTTATCATGACATACCAACACACACAAAGAGACAAATAGCAAAATCCTATATTCGTTCAACTGGATTCCTAAATATAGTTTCTGACATTCGTTTCTTTCTGAGATTTAATAGACTTGTAAAGAAGAGCGATTTTTTTCTCAGCTTGGGCGAAACTCGGTGTCGTCTCCTAATGAGGATCTTCTTGGCCGCTTTAGCGTTTTATCTCAGACTCGGTCTGAGTGGCATTATGAGAATGCAAGATTTAAATTGGCTCATTATGGTGACATCCTCCTCCTAGTCCAACCCTGGTCTGGGCGCACCCCACAGTCAGCCGCCCCGCATCGCAGCCTCGGCGAGATGTGTCAGGCAAGCGGGTCAGAGAAATAATAAGCGGCAGTCAATCTGTCTGTTTGATGTTGCCACCCACGAGCCACTGAGGGCACGAGTCTGGAGGCGGAGTGCGTTCGTTTGCATAGGCAAGTTGATATTACAGCCGGCTTTGCAGTAATTAAAAACCAAAGACAACGGACCGGTATCGAGCTGTGAACTCCCATCAAATGCCTGGTGAAACTCAGGCAGACGTTGTCCATTAAATCAAAGATTGTCTTTGTCATTCTAAGCATCAGTGGAGAGGGCTGCAAAGCGAGATCATTATTAGTGGTTCATTATTTGCCCACACACTTAAAGAGCTTGTTTGGATAAAGCCAGCTATGCCTTGATCTATAAAATCCTTCTGGTTTTGGCAGTAAAAACCAGGCGGCGAGCACATCTGCAGTAATGGGGAGCGTTTCTGCACACCTCAGCCTTTATCCGTTCATGACTGCTACTAAAACAAACTAATTACGGAGAACAAAGTCTGATTTAGCTGACTCCTTAAAGCGCTAACTACGCAGTCAAGTTTTAATTGATGAAAAAGACAGATTAAATACATACTTAGTGATGGTTCCGTCAATGTCCGAGATGATGACTTTATCATCCCAGTTCCAAAGATAAATGGTGCCTTCACAGCGGCACGTGCCCTGGTACTGTGTAGTGATGCTGAAAGTCACATCGTTGGGTCCTTCCTTTAATTTCAGACTAGCCTGTGGGTAAATTAACTTCATTATCAACCGATCAATGCATTTCTTGCTTTGCAAATACTGGTAATGTTTGCTATACAAGTGGCAGCACACAAAATTACAAGACTAATGATCTTATCATCCTCTGTACCACAGTCTTGAATGTTGGATGCGGAAGAGACTAAAATACGGCACCATGCAAGCGTTACTCACAAAATGTACCCCACCCCAAACCCGCTGCATTATTAAAGAATTCTGACCTGATGCAATGCAGTTAGGTAATCTATACCACAACGTCTTAATTTATTTATCACAACATAAATGAAATGTATAGGCTTGCAGACTTTCAATGTTAGATTTTCTGTCCCTGAAGCTGCCACCAGGGGGAGCTCTAGTGCAAATCAACAATACAAACCACTCCAGAATGAGTCATTGAGTTGACTTACATAATATCTCGGAGAAAGATTTAGGGACAGCTTTAAGCAGTAACCCCTAGGCTTAAGGCTAGTCCTAGACTAAAACACATGTTTGAGCGGTCTAAACTCAAAATAACAGATCTTAAAATGTGCCAGTAATGTGTTTATCTAAGGCATGTTTATAAAAGATCCTCAAACATCTTAATTTAACTAAGGCCTAGTGCTTGCATTATCTTTGAAACCAGGCCTAGATTTTTACAGTGCAATCTCTGCTACAGGCTCAAAAGCGAGTACTCACGATCTGATCCGAGGAGAGGCGCAGGGACTTGCGGTAAGAGTGAGTGGAGCTGTGGCCGTGGGGCTCGGACTGGACTTTACGTTCCATTGATGAAGCGGCAGCACTCAATTCTTTCCCATCCTCATCGCTGGATGAATCCCTGGCGTCCGCTCTGTGCAAACAGGGAACCAGTGAACTAAATATGCAACCATTCCTAATTTAGAGAACTGGAACACCAGAGATTAAGACATGACAGAAAGTAGGCTGGATTGTCCTGATTCACTTCCTCTACACTGAGGCGGAAAACCTAAAGTTAGCTAATTTTTTACAAGCAAGCCAGCTGATATAACTAGTTTTATGTTAGCATCTATAACCTTTGGTTACATTTTACGAGCTATATAATTAAGGATATCATCCAGTTTCTTATTCTCTGCACATTTTCAAGAAAACGAAACTGTGGTTGACAGACAAGGAACGCAGGCACTTCTGACTCACTTGCGCGCATGGCTTTCCAATGACAAAGAGGAGCTGCTTTTCTCCATTTGAGACTGCTTCATTTCCAATTTCCCAGTGCTGTCCGACTGTAAACACAAAAAACATAGGATTACAGGTGTCACATATCTAAAAACAAGCACAAAAAATGCATCTCAAAAGTAGCTCTAGTAATAATTCCTGGACAGGGTTTAGTTTTACTAGTCCCAGACTAAAATGCAATGTTTGAGCTGTCATAATTTAAAAACATCCTGCACTGACATAACATATCGGTCCTATTGTTTTGTATCAAGATGCACACAAGTTTTGGTTTTTGTAAGGAATATATGTACAAGCTACTTAAATTCCCTAACCTATTTGCACCTGATGCTGCATGAAGAAACATTACATCTACCGCCGGTTACTTTTATTTCATGTTTCTAAAGTGCTACAGAGGCTTAAATATTAAGTTTTTGCTTGACGTTGACAATTCTTAGTTTTTTTTCTGAAAACCCTCAGGAGATAAGGGTATTTATCCTAGAATAGCATAGGTTTTAGGCGTTTTAGGAGTAAATGGGCTCTGGATTTATCTAAATATAATGCCAATGTACACATTGTAACAAGCATTTGTTGAGAGCTTTTAACTATTAACCATGCTGTGATAAAATGACCTCTAGCAATGTTTTCTTCCCTTGTTGCTAAAAAGAGATTATGAGCAGCCTGTCCTATTTCTAAACCGAGGCTGTAAAATTTCTCACTGCAATGTCATGCTAATTACAGAAATGCCGAATGAAGGTGCCCAATGAATCTGATCTGTCATGTCTGAATGACTGAAAACGCTCTAGAGGAAAGAATGGAGCTACTACAGTTGCAAGTGCTTTTTATCTGCTTTACAAAGATGTGCCCTCATCCTTTTGTTCTGGCAATTACACAAATGTTGATTCTTGTGTAATAAGAACGTCCCACAAGGGAAATGTGGTAAGGTCTTTAATCAGCGAGTAGGACAAAACCTTCATTCTCAAACAAAGTTGCTTTTCATTTATCTTATTTATAGAACGCTCTTCAAATACTTGCAAAGCTAAACTGACCTATTGATTTGCCTTACCTGTTTAATAGTGCTGTCTGCTCTTTTCCTCCAGAACCACCAGCGGCCTGATTTCTTTGGCATCCTCTCTTTTACCCAAGCTTCCTCTGTAGCCTGAATAGACAAAAGCCACTTGACTTACACACTTGGAATCCACAATAACTACAATAGAGACTTAAAAAAAACCATTCAAGAAATAAATTATCCTATTACAAAGAGAAAATACCTTGGGTAAGTTCTTCTGAAATGCCTGCAAGCTTAAGATCAAAGGAGCAGCCAGTGTCCAATTGTAATACCTAAAATAACAAGGATAAAATTTGTTGAAGCACTTTGTCTCGGTTTCAAAGCCTAGTTATCTGACATGCATGCTGCTTATACAGGCAATATTTGACCCTGGACCGCAAAACCAGTCTTATGTATAAATAAGCTTTTTTCATTGACAATATTTGAAAATGTGGAATATTAGGGTGCAAAAAAAATCTAAATATTCAGAAACTGGCCTTTAAAGACGTCCAAATGAAGTCCTTAGCAACACATATTATTAATGATAAATACATTTTATATATACAGTACTGTGCAAGTCTTAGGCCACCATGCCAGAATTAGATTTGTTGTTTTTGCAATGTTATAGTGATCATATATAAGTATTTCTTAGTCTCTTTAATAGAATACAACCAGAAAGTACAGGAAATATGTATGTAGTATTAAAAACTGTATACAATGTAAACTGATGTGTCAAGTTTTTAGGGTAAACTCCCCTTCCACTTGAGCAATAGCAGGAAACTGCAGGATCTCTTAAACCTAAATAAAATTAAATCCTAATTTCTAATTTTAAAGAAGTTGGTCTTTTTACTTCATTCTGCTCAAAAACGCTCAAGATGTGTTTAGTGCCAAGAGAGGTCACACTAAACACCAACTATGCCTAAAGAAGACATTTAGTCCTGCAAATGTAATTGTTTGTACATATTTCCTGTATTTTCTGTTTGGCGCTTAATAAAACAGGATGAAAAATAAATATAGATGGACATTAAAACTTCTAAAACAACAAGTCTGGTGGTGGTGGCCTAATGCTACGTACACACCAAACGCGGGGCATCGCATTTCTCGCTCTAGATAACTAGATTTAAGTTCATGTCATGTGAATTTCTAGCTTAAGTTGAATATTTCAGCTTGAGCGAAGACGCGTTTGAGCCAAATAGCGCATGTTTTCGCATCTGGTGTGAACCCACAGTAAGACTTTTGCACTGTATATTTACGGTAGAAAATTTACAAAATATCTTTATGGAACATGATCTTTACTGAAGATCTTTATGATTTTTGACATAAAAAAATCTATAATTTTGACCCATACAATGCATTGTTGGTTATTGCTACAAATATACCTGTGCAAATTATGACTGGTTTTGTGTCCCAGGGTCACATACCGTATATCATTGTGCAAAGTGACTGATTTGAAACACTTAAAATCCATCTGCCATCTGAACCAGCCTTTGTGTTGGAAATGTGCCTGCGTAGGCTAGGTTTTAGAAAAAAAAAGAAAGTTTAAAATTCAAACCCACCTGTTTCCTATTTTCACAACCAGATTTGGATTGTCTATGATAGCTGGATTCTCAGCAAACTCGTGATATGTGATGATATGCTCCATAAATTTTTCTAGAAACGAGCAGAAAGGTGTAAATGGAGTGGGCAGAAGTAACAAGTAATTATTCTCGCAACACTATAACAAACAATCCAGCACATCAAAAGACAGATATAGCAGACACAGATGCAGATACCTTTGGAAATCTCTCCGTTCTCACTGAGTCCTCCGCACAGAGACAGTGTGACGTCAGGGAGATCACTGGCCGAATCAGACAGGCACTCTGTGCCGCTGTCGGCCGCAGCACTGCCAACTGACTGCGGTGACTGCGAGCCTGAATGCATCCCAGAGTCCATCCAGTGCTTGGAGCTGGGGTCAGAATCACTGTCGATAAACAAAATAACATTCATTATAACAGCAAGTCACCGTGTAAAAAAAAGAGACCTGATTTGTTATCAACTGCTTTGCCGAAATCTAATCTCAAAAGTATGTAGCCTTTATACCTCTTAGGAAAATAGCGAGCAGCAACATCAGGCTCCAACACATTCAGGTCATCCAGGTAGATGTCCTCAGGGCCCTGGTGCTGACTCCTTTTTGGGACGCCTTGATGATAAAATTACAGTCAGCATTTTAAGTTTGTAACAGTAATCTTAGGAGAACAGCAAGCTCTAAATTTCTTAACAAAGTTTCTGATTGGACAAGCCAAATTCAAAGTCATGGTAAAATGCAGATAAATGCATATCTGCCTTAATACACTCGCCAAGTTGTTAAGCTGTTAGGCAAACCCAAACCTACAAAGCCTACAGTTAATTAGTACTGTTTATTACCCAAATTTTAATAATAAATGTTGGGGAAATTACTGTGTTTTATCATTAAGCACCATTGCCACAGTTTTACAAGAGCAATAAGCCTCTCTGCTATTTACAGATTTAAGCAGTTTACTTTATTGCTTTAATATCCAGATCTCAGCATGCTCCAATCGAACACGCATTATTAGGACAGCAATGAATTAGACTGATTTTATGCACAGGTTTTATATCTAGGATACATCAATATCAGGCTTGTTAAGCATGAATTTTATCTCTACTCTCACACGTTTGCTGTCACATCGAGATAATCATCATTGATAAGCCAATAAAACCAACTGTGGGCAGAAAAACCATCAAGCTATCATGGGAAGACTTAAACAGGCCCACCTTTCTTCTTGGAGGGTGAGTCAGTCTTGGACGCAGTATCACTTATGTCTCCACCTATAGAAGCAGCAGGTGGATCAGCAGGAGGGCTGTCTGAAGGAGTTGAGGTCATCACTCCACTAGGCATCATCTCCAGCTCTGACTCAGTGGGAGTTTTGGGGGTTTCAGGGGTGCGGGGTACAGGCTTAACTATGGTGCATCCAGAAGGCCCTAGGCTTGATTCTCTTTCCTCGGATTCCATGGCCTCTGAGCTCAAAATGACTCTGAAGTGAGTGGTCTCTGAAGGCGTTATGGTCACGGTCTTCGGCCACTCCGTCTTCTCTTTTTTAGAAACCTGGGAATTTTAAAAGTTTTGACACTGTGATGAGCTGTAATCATGACTTTGCAAATCAAAATATGCCATACTACCAAACACCAAATAGACTTTGGATTTCTTCTTCAGTCCCAATTTACCCTGGTAGATTCTGGCAACTCTCCCCACGTCCACTGCATGTGTGACTCCATTTTAAGCAAGCTCTCTGATGGCCGGACCACCAATTCAGAATCACTCTTGGGAGAAAAGGCCTCTGACATGGCATGACTGCACAAAACAAACACCAAGTTGTATAAACAGATAAAAAAAAGTGTCTCACAGCAGACGTTTTAGAAGTCCTTTAAACATATGCGCTATATTCAAGGATTTGTAAATGTGTGAGTGATCAGATTAGGCACAAACCTATTTGATGGAGACCAATCACCATCTGAATAAGGGTAGTTGTCCAAAGAATGACGAACATTTGGTATCTGGGATTCAGTGTCTTTGACTGTACTGATTGAAGACGATCTGAAACAAAGACTTTGGTTCAAGCAGTGGAAAACCCAAAATCACCTTTCAGATAGGTTACGCAACAATGATTTAAAGTCCCATTGTGGGGAAAGTCAGGGCTTTGTTGTTCTTCATATCTATGGTTCGAGCTGTGCGATTGAGTAGAGGCAGGGACTAATTTGCATATTCATAAATCCACGTATACTAAATGAGGCAAGGGAGTTACATTTAAACTGTTTTAAAGCGTGAAGAAATTACTGTGACCGGTACAACTTTTATATACGTTATTATGATGCTCAAAGACTCATTTTAAATGATAAATGCTTCC